>NC_060183.1:40763528-40773528 GCF_021184085.1 Oncorhynchus gorbuscha | reverse complement strand
ATCATCACAAAACCAGAATCCGCTAGCGCTGCATCCACAGTCAACACTAGAATCATCACAAAACCAGAATCCGCTAGTGCTGCATCCACAGTCAACACTAGAATACTAGAATCATCACAATACCAGAATCCGCTAGCGCTGCATCCACAGTCAACACTAGAATACTAGAATCATCACAATACCAGAATCCGCTAGCGCTGCATCCACAGTCAACACTAGAATCATCACAAAACCAGAATCCGCTAGTGCTGCATCCACAGTCAACACTAGAATACTAGAATCATCACAATACCAGAATCCGCTAGCGCTGCATCCACAGTCAACACTAGAATCATCACAAAACCAGAATCCGCTAGTGCTGCATCCACAGTCAACACTAGAATACTAGAATCATCACAATACCAGAATCCGCTAGCGCTGCATCCACAGTCAACACTAGAATACTAGAATCATCACAATACCAGAATCCGCTAGCGCTGCATCCACAGTCAACACTAGAATCATCACAAAACCAGAATCCGCTAGTGCTGCATCCACAGTCAACACTAGAATACTAGAATCATCACAATACCAGAATCCGCTAGCGCTGCATCCACAGTCAACACTAGAATACTAGAATCATCACAATACCAGAATCCGCTAGCGCTGCATCCACAGTCAACACTAGAATACTAGAATCATCACAATACCAGAATCCGCTAGCGCTGCATCCACAGTCAACACTAGAATACTAGAATCATCACAATACCAGAATCCGCTAGCGCTGCATCCACAGTCAACACTAGAATACTAGAATCATCACAATACCAGAATCAAAGCAATGGCCAAGATCTCCAGGATAACAGGTCAGAATCTAGAGCAAACAATCATCACACAACAAAATCAACAGTACAGCTAGTGGAATATAATATATACAGGGGCAAGGAATCAACACACAACCGGAATTATTAACATTACAGCCACAGTATGCACAACAGGCAACAATTAACATCAGTATCTAACAATAGACACAACACCAGAAACAAGACTGTAATCAAAATGTACAGGTATAAAGAATTACCATCAAGCCAGATCAAGTCATTATACAAGCCAGAATTGAATCAAAGATCAAACCAAAAACCCGTCACAATTCCCACCAGACCTAACAAGTGTCTGCATCCTCTGCACACAGCACCTCCAGAACCAGACAAAACACACAATCTAGGCTGCCGCAGGCGAAACCAATAGAATTCTATATGTTCACACACACGCATTTTAATGTGGTGGTCATAAAGGGGCGATCCCCCAGTCTATTTGATGTGTCTGCTATTCACCTGATTCAATATGTGTGTCTGCTATTCTGCCTGTTTCAATGTGTGTGTCTGCTATTCTGCCTGTTTCAATATGCATGTCTGCTATTCTGCCTGTTTCAATATGTGTGTCTGCTATTCTGCCTGATTCAATATGTGTGTCTGCTATTCTGCCTGTTTCAATGTGTGTGTCTGCTATTCTGCCTGTTTCAATGTGTGTGTCTGCTATTCTGCCTGTTTCAATATGTGTGTCTGCTATTCTGTCTGATTCAATATGCGTGTCTGCTATTCTGCCTGTTTCAATATGTTTGTCTGCTATTCTGCCTGTTTCAATATGTTTGTCTGCTATTCTGCCTGTTTCAATGTGTGTGTCTGCTATTCTGCCTGTTTCAATATGTGTGTCTGCTATTCTGTCTGATTCAATATGCGTGTCTGCTATTCTGCCTGTTTCAATATGTTTGTCTGCTATTCTGCCTGTTTCAATATGTTTGTCTGCTATTCTGCCTGTTTCAATGTGTTTGTCTGCTATTCTGCCTGATTCAATATGTGTGTCTGCTACTCTGCCTGTTTCAATGTGTGTCTGCTATTCTGCCTGTTTCAATATGTTTGTCTGCTATTCTGCCTGTTTCAATGTGTTTGTCTGCTATTCTGCCTGTTTCAATGTGTTTGTCTGCTATTCTGCCTGTTTCAATATGAGTGTCTGCTATTCTGCCTGTTTCAATATGTGTGTCTGCTATTCTGCCTGTTTCAACGTGTTTGTCTGCTATTCTGCCTGATTCAATATGTGTGTCTGCTATTCTGCCTGATTCAATATGTGTGTCTGCTATTCTGCCTGTTTCAATGTGTGTGTCTGCTATTCTGCCTGTTTCAATGTGTGTGTCTGCTATTCTGCCTGTTTCAATATGTGTGTCTGCTATTCTGTCTGATTCAATATGCATGTCTGCTATTCTGCCTGTTTCAATATGTTTGTCTGCTATTCTGCCTGTTTCAATATGTTTGTCTGCTATTCTGCCTGTTTCAATGTGTTTGTCTGCTATTCTGCCTGATTCAATATGTGTGTCTGCTATTCTGCCTGTTTCAATATGTTTGTCTGCTATTCTGCCTGTTTCAATGTGTGTGTCTGCTATTCTGCCTGTTTCAATGTGTGTGTCTGCTATTCTGCCTGTTTCAATGTGTGTGTCTGCTATTCTGCCTGTTTCAATGTGTTTGTCTGCTATTCTGCCTGTTTCAATGTGTTTGTCTGCTATTCTGCCTGTTTCAATGTGTTTGTCTGCTATTCTGCCTGTTTCAATGTGTTTGTCTGCTATTCTGCCTGTTTCAATGTGTGTGTCTGCTATTCTGCCTGTTTCAATGTGTGTGTCTGCTATTCTGCCTGTTTCAATGTGTTTGTCTGCTATTCTGCCTGTTTCAATGTGTTTGTCTGCTATTCTGCCTGTTTCAATGTGTGTGTCTGCTATTCTGCCTGTTTCAATATGTGTCTGCTATTCTGCCTGTTTCAATATGTGTGTCTGCTATTCTGCCTGTTTCAATATGTGTGTCTGCTATTCTGCCTGATTCAATATGTGTGTCTGCTATTCTGCCTGTTTCAATATGTGTGTCTGCTATTCTGCCCGTTTCAATGTGTGTGTCTGCTATTCTGCCCGTTTCAATATGTGTGTCTGCTATTCTGCCCGTTTCAATATGTGTGTCTGCTATTCTGCCTGTTTCAATATGTGTGTCTGCTATTCTGCCTGTTTCAATATGTGTGTCTGCTATTCTGCCTGTTTCAATATGTGTGTCTGCTATTCTGCCTGTTTCAATATGTGTGTCTGCTATTCTGCCTGATTCAATATGTGTGTCTGCTATTCTGCCTGTTTCAATATGTTTGTCTGCTATTCTGCCTGTTTCAATATGTTTTGTTTGCTATGCTGCCTGATTCAATATGTTTGTCTGCTATTCTGCCTGTTTCAATGTGTTTGTCTGCTATTCTGCCTGTTTCAATGTGTTTGTCTGCTATTCTGCCTGTTTCAATATGTTTTGTCTGCTATGCTGCCTGTTTCAATGCGTTTGTCTGCTATTCTGCCTGTTTCAATGTCTGTCTGCGTTTCTGGGTGCCTGTTTGTGTGTGCATGTATGTGTCTTTATTTGTGTGTGAGTTTCTATGTGTGTGTGTGTGTGTGTGTGTGTGTGTGTGTGTGTGTGTGTGTGTGTGTGTGTGTGTGTGTGTGTGTGTGTGTTTCTGTGTGTGTGTGTGTTTCGGTGTGTGTGTGTGTTTCTGTGTGTGTGTGTGTTTCGGTGTGTGTGTGTGTTTCTGTGTGTGTGTGTGTTTCGGTGTGTGTGTGTGTTTCTGTGTGTGTGTGTTTCTGTGCGCGTGTGTTTCTGTGTGTGTGTGTTTCTGTGTGTGTGTGTTTCTGTGTGTGTGTGTTTCTGTGTGTGTGTGTTTCTGTGTGTGTGTGTGTGTGTGTGTGTGTGTGTGTGTGTGTGTGTGTGTGTGTGTGTGTGTGTGTGTGTTTCTGTGTGTGTGTGTGTTTCTGTGTGTGTGTGTGTGTGTTTCTGTGTGTGTGTGTTTCTGTGTGCGTGTGTGTGTGTTTCTGTGTGTGTGTGTTTCTGTGTGTGTGTGTTTCTGTGTGTGTGTGTTGGTGGTGGGTCAGTGTATTAAAGGCCTCTGTTCCATGGAGATAAGAGGGGGGTGTTATCTGTGTATCGAAGGCCGGGGTCCTGGAGGGTGAGGGAGCAGAGGGGGAGAGAGGAATGAATTCTCCCGACTGCTCTCTCTGAATATTACAGGATTACACACTGCACCTTCAGACATGTCATAGCGCAGCCTGTCTGTCTCCGCCTCACGGTTATATGCACCGCCGTAAATGAGTGAAATAGAATTGAGAATTTCACCTGGAATAAACTAAGCGGAAGTGCGCGTGCACGGGGGCCAGTGTTAACCATCAGTTGCTTAGTGAATTAACAAATTAAGATTTTTCTTTTTATGTTTTTTTTGTGTGTGTGCGTGGGTGTGTGCGCGTGTGCGTGCATGTGTGTCTGCACGAGTGCACTCACACCCGCAAGGGGCATTTGGGCAAAATCAAACATGATCAATTTCAAGGAATTACAAATAAACTTGCAATGGAGATTACTCTTCCAGATGCATAACGTGATATATTAGGCTGTATTCAGTTCAGAGGCCTCTGGATCTGATGGGGGAATAGCAATGCAGTGTGGGAGAAGCATCTGTCCTCCCTCCCTCCCTCCCTCCCTCCCTCCCTCCCTCCCTCCCTCCCTCCCTCCCTCCCCCTCCCTCCCTCCCTCCCTCCCTCCCTCCCTCCCTCCTCCCTCCCTCCTCCTCCCTCCCTCCCTCCTCTCTCTCTCTCTGTTCCTCCCCAGCATTCAGAAAATGATTCTTTTTTTCAGATGCAAAGCAGCCTCAGAAAGTGAGATGATGATTTCTTCACGGCTGCTTAGGGGAGAGGAGGAGAGGAGGAGGAGGAGGAGAGGAGGAGGAGGGGAGAGGAGGAGAGGGGAGAGGAGGAGAGGGGAGAGAAGAGAGGGGAGAGAAGAGAGGGGAGAGGGGGGAGGAGGAGAGGAGGAGAGAAAGAAAGCCTTGGTAAGAAAAAGGAGCGAGCAAGAACAGAGGGAATGAAAGAAAGAGGTGACTTTCTCTTTCGGCAGACGAGGGTCTTTGAAGTTTGGGGCGAGATGGGGTCTTGGAGTTGGGGAGGGGGTGATGAAAAAAAAAACAGCGAGGGAAGATCATATTAACGAGATGGCCTCTAAAGACGAATTAAATGGTGGGAGAAAAGAAACAGGATCAGAGCGAGCCCTACTTATAGACTCCTCACAGAATACCTCCTTACACCACCCTCCTTCCCTTCACCCGCGAGCGACTCCAAAGAACACATTCCTTGGCTAGGCTTTTTAAAGGGGACTTGGAGTGTGTGTGTGATTGTGTGTGTCTGATTATGTGTGTGTGTGTGTGTGTAAATGTGTGTGTGGGAGGTTCACCGGTCCTATAGATGCAAACCTCAGCCCTTCAATGAAGAGGTCAGGGACTTACAGGGTGTTGAGGGGTCAGAAGTGGCGAGGGATTACAACGTGACCCTAAGCCCCCCCCGGATCCCCCTCTTTTCACTCCTTTATCCCTGTTTGTTGTTTTGTGGCGGCGCAGACGAGAGGGAAGAAAAGGCGACGGTGGGGGAATTAGTGTAAAGCTCAGGAGATGAATGGACGTCTCATTCGCACCTCTTGTTGGCTGTTTCTCAGCTCCCCCAAAACAGCTCTCCCATTCCTTGTCTCTGTGAAAGCGTGTTAGGCTTGTTCTGTGGGGACAAAAGGAGACTCCCCTCCTGGCTTTTCATGCTCCCACCAGAGCAACAAGAGGATTTGGCCCCGCGGAGCTACAGCCCTGAGCCACCACCACTTTTTTGATTGGGCTTTGAGAGAGAGCGAGAGAGAGAGAGAGAGAGAGAGAGAGAGAGAGAGAGAGAGAGAGAGAGAGAGAGAGAGAGAGAGAGAGAGAGAGAGAGAGAGAGAGAGAGAGAGAGAGAGAGAGAGAGAGAGAGAGAGAGAGAGAGAGGAGACCCGTTTCTCTTTGTTGATTAATCAAGTGATTCCAGTTCTCTCAATAACACACCGCTCTATCTTCTTGTCTCTGACACACTCTTTCGGTACGATTTAACAGTTAACATTTTACATTTATGCACCTGCACCCGGTGACAACTATGGTATAAGAGAGCCTATAGGATACGGCGTTACATAGAAACACATGACTTTTAACTGACCACAGTAGTGTCATAAGTGCAATCTGTACACCTCCCACACTGTACATCATAGCCTCTCTAAAAGTCAGAGTAGGTGCATCTGCAGCAGGAAAATATCTTTTATCTTATCAGATGTTGAGTTTCATGTCTGTGAGCGTGGTGTCAGAGAGAAGGAGTGTGGCTGATAGATAGTAAAATACATATAGATGTTAAAACGCACGCGCGCGCGAGAGAGAGAGAAGAAATGAAGATGGAAGGACAGAGAGACAGAGAGAGAGAATAGAGAGAGGCATAAGAGAAAGGAAAAGGGAGATTGAGAGGGGGAGATAAACAAAAGAAAGAAGGGGTGGCTTGCAACAATAAATCAAGTTCCAGACTAATCTATTTAGCATGCTCTCACCATTATCCTGTCAGTGAAACATCTAATTAATTAACTGATTCGACAATGAAGAGGTTTTGAATGAGCCCATTTAGGTAATTACTACAGAGGAGACAGTCATTTACCAGAGAGACGGAGAGGGCCACCATTGGCAGCTGCCCTTCACTATCACCCCAACGCTTTTAGACAGTCAATAGTGACAAATTATACTGACAAAATCATGAAGCCTCGCTAGCTGTCACTTTCTCTGGTCTGTGTTTGCGTAGGTGTGTATGTGTGTAGGCGAGTGTTTGTGAAGGTGTGTATGTTTGTACGTGTGTAGGTGTGGAGTAGTGGACGCTCCTCAGAGGGGGAAGGGAAGAACCACCCACCTCAGTGAATTTCCTAAAAAAAAATTAAAAAACTAGTGAAACATTTTTTTTAAAGTTATCATTTTTAGATAAAACTATATTCACATCACACCAAAGAGTTTATTAAAACACACTGTTTCGCTACCAAAGTCTACAGTAGCCTCAACAGCCCTCTGTAGGGTAGCACCATGGTGTAGCCAGAGGACAGCAAGTTTCTGTTCTTCTCTGTGGACATTGACTTCCATACGAAACCTAGGAGGCTCATGGTTCTCACCACCTTCCATAGACTTACAAAGTAATTATGTAAACCTGCAGAGGACTTTCTCCAACCTATCAGAGCTCTTGCAGCATGAACGGACATGTTGTCTACCCAATCAAGGATCAGATCATTAATATTGTACTGAAAGCATAAACTACAGCTAGCTAGCACTGCGCAGTGCATAACATGTGGTTAGTAGTTGACACAAAGGCAGAGAAAAACAATAGTTCAACAGTTTGGAACAAGAGAGAGAGCTAGCTATATTTCTTGTCATTTTTTCCCTTTCACTTACTTAGCTATCAAATGCAGCTATCTAGTTTAGCCTACTCAAACAGCCATCTCAAACAGCCATCTCAAACTGACAGGCATGCTATGTGTAACGGCATTCAGAGGTGGAAGAAGGATCGGACCAAAGCGCAGCGTGGTAAGTGTTCATGATGTAAATGTGATTAAACGAACCTGAACACGGAAATACAAAACAATAAAGTGAACGAACGAAAACCGAAACAGTACCGTGTGGACCAAACACTCACACGGAAAACAAACACCCACAATTCAAAAGTGAAACCCAGGCTACCTAAGTATGATTCTCAACCAGGGACAACGATTGACAACGGCCTCGGATTGAGAACCATACTAGGTCGAACTCAAAACCCCAACATAGAAAAACACACATAGACTGCCCATCCAACTCACGCCCTGACCATACTCAAACAAAGGCAAAACAATGGAACTAAGGTCAGAATGTGACACTATGTTAGCGAGCTGGCTATGGCTATCCAACACTAGAACTCTTCCAAGTCAAGGCAAGCTTTTATTTTTATTCATTTATTGCCACCGGAGCTCGCCTGTGTAACTGCTAAACTGCTTGCTTACTGTACTACATGATTGAAGCGGGTTTACTAATGCGTTAGTTCTAGTAGCTATGTTGACTAGCTATAACGTTAGCTAATATGGTGACGATGAAGTAGACTGTATGTAGCGGTTTGCGGTTATGATATGAAGGTTTGGTTTGGAAAGGTTTTCTTGCCTGGACACAGACAGCTGATGTGTTGTGCACTAAAGTCCACAAGCGAAGGGAAAAGGTGAAAGGAGGAGAGCTCGTAGAGGCAAAAATGAATCAAATGAGCAAAGGGATCATGCTGTTTCTATGTGGCTGCTATGAAAGTGAACTGTGTTTGCGAGTCATCAGGGGTGTGTGCATTAATTCTGCCGATTCGATTGAAAAATGTTTCTTAAATGGAAGCAAGCTTGATAAACATAGCTGAATGTAGAAACTTTTTTTACAATTGTTCAACTAATTATGACACCCTAGATCAACGACATGCAGGCAAGAGTGTGCGAAGCGGTATTAAATGTGTCACTGTCTGTCATCTTGACTCATATTTCTCTCTTGGCCTGTTTTAAACGTTCATTCATAGGCTAGGGTGGGTACAGGGAAAATTTGATTATCATGTAGTAGCCTAAACCTCCCGATGTTACATTGAGTTGGGGTAATGGAATATGAATGACAGTCATCCAATATCCTGTAATAGAAATAAGGCCATGCTCATGAAAAATATTGTCCTCCCTCATCTTAAATGGCACCGACCGCCACTGGTGTGGCTATCCTACTGTTGGCCCACTTGACAGTCCTCTAGCTGCCTGGCATGGTAAACATTTTAATTACGTGGTAATAACCTAATAATCACTCTTTTGTTCTTGGGGATTAAAACAAACACCATTAAGATGCCAGGTTGGAGTCGATTGTGTTCAGTTCTTTGAAATAAGGACTGAGAACACTCCATTTTAGCTCTATGGTTTGCAGAGCCTGTTCTAGCCTTTTGGGGTTCCTAAGCGAGATTTGAATGTGGGGCACCCCATCTTGTGGGGGGAAAAAATTGTGGTCACCCTCTTGACAGTATAGAGAATTGAAGTTTTAAAGCTAATTTCCTGAAATTCTACACATTTTGTATTGATTAATGCCATGCTAATATGATCTGAGTGAGAATGACTGACAAAATCAATGGGAGCCCCCTGGAGATCTGGGCCCCTGGGCAGGTGCCCTGCGTGTCCAGTCAGCATTCGACCATGATTACTGCAAGTTTAGATAGCTGGCTAGACTAATTTATCAATCTAAATATTGTAACTGACAGGGCTAATTGAGTGATTGTCAGTGAGTGACATAACAAGAAAATAATTGCTGATGCACAACCAAATTTAGAAATAGGCCCCTGGCGTATTATATTCTTACTCTCAATAGTCGGGGCCCTCTAGCGGCCGGGGGCCCTAAACGACTGCTCATGTCGCCTATGGCTGATAGTTTGTGTTATTTTGTAACCTCAAAACAGGTTCAATATAACATTACAGAATATGTGCTTGTAGTAACACAATAGCCAAGTCAATGTTAAAGCTACCCACTAGTTCAAGACAGCATTCTTCAACTGGTCAACATTCAATAGTTTGCCTGTTTCAAAGACTATGCTGTTACTAAGACATGCTATTACCAACATGTCCATTCCAAAGAGTGTATGTTTCCGGGGAAACTAATTACAATGTAAAGAGTAAAGACAGTTTCAGCACACTGTTTTAGATTTTAAAAAATAGCAACGTGCGGACTAGATGTTTGACAGGTTTAGAATGCCATACATCTGAAATATATTGGCTGTAGCCTACAGTACAGACAAAGGCAATTCATTGATAAATCACAGACCAAGTTGTCACATTTGTGGAACACACAAATCTAATCAGAAAGAAGAGTACCTCATTCCTGGCTTATCACTTTAAACAAATTCAATGCTTCATTCTTGTTACATTCTATATCTCCTTATACATATGTGCAAACAAATAGTTATTTGTTGAGTTAACCCATCAGCACTGTTCACCCTGTGATGTGAGAGTTCTATGTTGTTTGGCTGCAGGTCACCTTGGTGATAGCACCTATTGGTTATTGGCCGATCCTCCCCAGTCCACAGTGTGGGAAAGTCCAGTCTAAAGTCCAGCCAGAGGTCTGA
>NC_060183.1:40601028-40758528 GCF_021184085.1 Oncorhynchus gorbuscha | reverse complement strand
TCCAACAGAGACATTAATGGCATTAACCTGGTGCACACAGAAAACACATGAATTACAGTTTCTTTCATTTGACAGAAAGGACACCCCTGCCCAATTCCCGGATCAACCCGTGCCAACCAGCTGTTAGTGGCCAGGGCTCCATGAAGAACCCTCCACTGGAGGTCCCTGACCTCTTTGGTACTGGGGGTTTGTAGAGCGCCCTCCATCTAAAACCCACCATACACTCCGCCCCACATACCCCCTGCCACTGATGTGCCTTCACTCCTGTTAGGCTTCTAATGCTCCTCACCTTAACGCAGAGGTTGTAGAGGGCTTTACCTCCCACCCCCTCAAACTCCCCCAGGCTTGGAGTGTTAAAATCTAACAAGTCCTCCAGACCCCCTTGCCAGTCTCCAGTCTCTGCCGTCACCTGCAGTGGCGGGAACATTGGTGGCCCCTCTCCCTTTGGCCTCTCAAACACCCCCCTTACCGGCTCAGACAGTGCCTCCTGGACCTCCTCCAGGAATCTCTCCAGCAGCCTAAGAGACGTTATTCCTGTTTGTTGCGCCAAGACCTCCGGGGTTTTCCACCCCTCCTCTCCCAGCAGTCTCAGGTCACCCAGCCTTTGTAAACCCCCTGCCATCAGTTGCCTCTGCAGGGTGGCCGACTGAACCGATCTCAAAGGGATGGCTGGGTTGTGGAAGATGGGCTCCTCCCACACCCACTGCCCAGGCTCCACACCCCCTTCTCGTGTGGGCCTTAGCAGCTGCCAGGCCCTCAGCACCGCAGAGTAAAACTCTGAGAGACCTGCTGTACTCAGCCTCTCCAGCTTCATGAGGAACAGCTGCCGGGCCAACCCTAATCCGCCAGCTCTCCTCAGCAGCGCATGCTGGTTCCCTCCAGCCAACATCAGTGTGGTACAGCAGTCTCTGCACCGCCTTTAGTCGGAAAGCAGCCATCCTGCTCTCCAGTTCCACCAGGCCCTGTCCTCCTTCGTGGACGGTCATGTACAAAACTGCTGCCTTCAGCCAGTGATGTCCCGACCAAAAAAAGTCCACCAGCTTGCGTTGCAGGTCTGCAAGCAGACCAGCGGGGGGGTTGAGGACAGCCAGTTTATGCCACAAGGAAGATGCCACCAGGTTGTTGATTATCAGCACCCTCCCTCTATATGACATTTGGGACAGGAGCCACCTCCACCTGGCCAGTCTTGACACCACTGCCTGTGTCAGCCCCTCCCAGTTCTTGCTGACCCACCTCTCCGAGCCCAGGTACACCCCCAACACTTTAAGCCCTTCACAACCCCACTGCAAACCCCCTGGAAGCAGAGGAGGAGCCCTATCCCCCCATGCCCCACATAACAGAGCTTTGCTCTTTCCCCAGTTTACCTTAGCTGATGAAGCTCCCTCGTACACCTTCAGACTGGTCTCTAGTTCCTGCATATCTTGCCCATCCCTGACCATCACAGAAACATCATCTGCATATGCTGAGACTGCAATTCCTGTCACCACATCCATGCCTGTCCAGCACACTCCCCGCAGTCTCCTGCGTAGCAGTCCTAAAAAAGGCTCAATGGCTAGTGTGTACAGCTGCCCAGTTAGAGGGCATCCTTGTCTAATGCCCAGTCTCACCCAGACTGGCCTACTGAGCCCCCCTCCCACCTTAACCATACATGACGCCCCTGCATACAACAGCTTCACACAGGTCACAAAACTCTTCCCAAACCCAAACATCACATTAAACAGATACTCATGATCCACTCTATCAAAAGCCTTCTCTTGATCTAAAGAGACCAGTCCAAAGTTCACATTAGAACCTCTCGACAAGTCCAACATGTCCCTAATCAAGAACAAGTTGTCCGTGATTGAGCGTCCCGGTACACAATATGTCTGGTCTTTGTGTATTATAGAGTCCAGATGGGACTTCAGTCTGTTAGAGAGGACCTTGGCAAAAATCTTGTAGTCCGCACAGAGTAATGCCACAGGCCTCCAGTTCTTAAGTTCACACAAGTCCCCTTTTTTGGGCAGGAGAGTCAGAGCCGCCCGACGGCAGCTCATCGGCAACTCTCCTACCCCGACGCATTCTCGCAACACGCAAAAGAAATCCTGTCCAATTGTTCCCCAGAAATTTTTGTAAAATTCCACTGGAAGTCCATCAACCCCGGGTGCACGACCGGGGGACATCTGGGTTACTGCCTCTGCCAGTTCATGTGACAACAGAGGAATGTCCATTCTCTCCCTGTGTTAGGCGCATACACATTTATAAAGACAAAACACATGTTGTTAATTTCTGCTTTAACAACAAGCAACCTACCCCTACACACCTCCTTTGAGGAGCAAATTTTTACAGCCAGACCCGGTGCAAAAAGGACTGCCACCCCTGCACTAAGATTTGTCCCATGGCTCAACACACTTGCCCCTTTCCACCAGAGCCCCCAATCAACTTCATTCACCACATCACTATGCGTCTCCTGCAGAAACAACACCTGTACTTTTTTTTGTTTCACATATTCACTCAACACACTCCTCTTTCCCGCATCTCTGGCGCCATTTATATTGAGAGAGCCTACTGGAGAAAAGCCAGCAGAGAAATAGACCAATAGCAAAGCTCAAAAAGCCCCAGTGTCAGTAAGAAATTAAACATTTAAACAGTGTCTGAAGGTAAACCTTTACGCACTGTTGTGACCCACTTCCTCACCCTAAACCGTTTCCTGGGTGAGAGGACACCATGCCCCTCATTTCTCAGAGCATGTTGTACTGATCTTACAAACGTTCTAGGATCAGGAAAAAAAGCCTCAAGATTAACTTTTTTCCCCTTAGTCTCATTCAGGAACCTTGTCAGTTCTCTCAACGTGTACTTAGACCCCTCTGGTTGACTGGCTGTCAGCTCCGGGCCAATTGAAGAGGAGTCTGAAAAAAATACCTCCTCATCCTCTTCCTCAGACTCACTTTCCTCCTCTTCTCCATCTCCCACCCTGACCACCTGCCCTTTCTCTCTGGTTAGGGCCTCACCCACAGCAACAGGCAACATTTCCATGGTGCCTTTGTCCACACCCTTTTTCTTTTTCCTCTTGACACCCTCCTCCTCCCCCCTAATCTCTTACACTTCCCCATTATACTCTCCTCATCCACTCGAATAACCTGACTAGACGCAGTATCATCTGCACCACCCTCCATAGCATGATTAGGGCCAGCCTCAGCTATACCACCCTCCATAGCATGTCTAGGCCCAGCCTCAGCTACCCCACCATCTCTAGCCTGACTAGACCCAGCCTCTGCTTCTCCACCATCTCTAGCCTGACTAGACCCAGCCTCTACTACCCTACCATCTCTAGCCTGACTAGACCCAGCCTCTGCTTCTCCACCATCTCTAGCCTGACTAGACCCAGCCTCATCTACACCACCATCTCTAGACTGACTAGGCCCAGCCTCTGCTGTCTGCATCTCCTTACCCCCTGCATTTTGACCTCGATTTCCCCCCCTTGCGCTCGTACCCTCCCCTACCCTCCCCTTGTCTATGGCCTTTATGTGGGCACGCAAAGCTCTTGTGCCCCAAATCCCCACATTCAAAACACCGTAGACTATCTGTGCTGGCAAAACCTGCATAGAGCCCCTCCCCATGCCTCACTTTAAAATGCACATTTAGCTGTTGCTCATTATTGTTCAGAAACATAAACACTTGCCTCCTGAATGAAACAACGTGCTTAACGGCATCTGCCTGAAAACCTGCTGACAGTACACGGAAACCGCTAGCAAACTTACCAAAACGACTCAGCTCTTTCCTAATTTGATCATCCGTAATAAACGGAGGCAAATTTGCCACTACAACTCTTGTTGAAGGGGTAGAGAGAGGTGAAATTGACACCAACACATCCCTTACAAATATTCCGCTAGCAATTAGCCTACCGACCAAATTAGCCCTTTTCATGAACACAACCACAGCTTTGTTCATTCTAGAAGCAGAATGTATAAACTCAGCTCCTACCTGTTCACCGACCGCGAGCAGAACCTCCTCCACAACCTCCTCCGTTCTCAGGAACACACCTGAACCCATGCTGTATAGACAGCGTCTCCTGCGCGCTAGGCTGAGAAGCCATTGCGCACACTAGACCTTGCAACCCCCAGGAACTTTACTCTGTCCTCTTCCACCCTAACTTTGAAAAAAAACTTTGGATACCGCTAAAAACAAATATTGCATTAACCCTCCACCATAGAAAATAACATGTAAAGAAAATAATAGAATCAAGAAAGTTAGTTAGGATAGAGCTTTCCACACCACACACTCAAACTCCAAAAACACCCAGCATGCACCGAGAGAGAGCGAGAGAGAGAGAGAGAGAGAGAGAGAGAGAGAATGAGAGAGAGAAAGAAAGAGAGAACGAGAGAACGAGAGAACGAGAGAACGAGAGAGAGAGAACGAGAGAAATAGAAAGAGAGAGAGAAAGAAAGAGAACGAGAGAGAGAGAGAGAGAGAGAGAGAGAGAGAGAGAGAGAGAGAGAGAGAAAGAGAGAACGAGAGAACGAGAGAGAGAGAGAGAGAGAACGAGAGAAATAGAAAGAGAGAGAGAAAGAAAGAGAGAACGAGAGAGAGAGAGAACGAGTGAGAGAGAGAACTACAGGAGTGAATGACAGAGAGTTCAGTTTGTTTACTTCATGTGTGTGTTCTGTTGACTGTCCCCCTCTGACTCTGCTTTGGTGACAAGTTTGACTTCTGCAGAGTGCTAACCAGGACACATATGTTTCTTTTGTCACACACACACACACACACACACACACACACACACACACACACACACACACACACACACACACACACACACACACACACACACACACACACACACACACACACACACACACACACACACACGAGAGTGAGAGAAATAGGGAGACAGAGGGAGAGAGACTTTTTGAAGGACGTGTCCTATTTATTACAGTTGTGGGCTGTATTGAATAACACTAATAATAATATTAATATTAATAATACTAACTGTATTTATATAACGCTTTCAATCCAGGCAACAAAGTGCTTCACACCATAAAATAAGTACTAACTCAAAAAAACAAAGAGAGGAGGAAGGAGAATGAGAACAGATAGCTAATTGAAATCATACATTGAAATCATACTGTACATTGGAAGCATCTTTGCAAGTGTGTCATCAGCAGGGATTTAAGAAAGTAGTGAGTTTCCAAGCCTGATCGCCTCTGGCAGACCATTCGACTATCCTTGTGGAGACCAAACTATTGATTCAGCCAGCAGCATACCACCCTGCATCCCAATGCTGCATTGCCTCTGAAGCTAAGCAGGGTTGGTCCTGGTCAGTTATTGCACGGGAGACAAGATGCTGCTGGAAGTGGTGTTGGAGGGCCAGTAGGAGGCACAGGACAGTGAATGGCCTGTGTAGGGTGCTGTCGTTCGGAAGGGATGTTAAATGGGTGTCCTGACTCTCTGTGGCCACTAAAGATCCCATGGCACTTATTGTAAAAGTAGGGTTGTTAACCCTGATGTCCTGGCTAAATTTCCAATCTGGCCCTCATGCCATCATGGCCACCTAATCATCCCCAGCTTCTAATTGGCTCATCCATCCTCTCCCTTGTAACTATTCCCCAGGTTGTTGCTGTACATGAGAATGTGTTCTCAGTGAATTTACCTGGTAAAATAAGGGTTCAATTAAAAAGATTCCTGATCAAAATCCTAACTCGTATGCCTAAAATAGCCTTTTTCCTTGTGGGGACCAGCAAAGTGTCCCCACTTGTCCGAATTTTCCTTTCTTTACAAACCTTGTGAGGACTTCTGGTCCCCACAAGAATAGCAAAACCAAACACACACACACAGAAGGGAGAAAATGACAAATGTAGCATTGATGAATTTGAGCACGCTCTTTTCCCCAGACAGTGTGAATTGATTTTATATTACCCCTCTTCAACACTGGGATTTATTGACACACTGCAAAGAGTGTCTACTCCAGTACGCTGTTAAAAAAATATACACCCCCCCCCCAACACACTTATTTTCTTCCCTCCCTCCCTCCCTCCCTCCCTCCCTCCCTCCCTCCCTCCCTCCCTCCCTCCCTCCCTCCCTCCCTCCCTCCCTCCCTCCCTCCCTCCCTCCCTCCCTCCCTCCCTCCCTCCCTCCCCCTCCCTCCCTCCCTCCTCTTTTATGCCTCTATCCCTCTCTTTCTCTCGCTGTCTCTGCTATCGCTCCATAAAACACCCAGTTTCCCTGCCGCTATCCCAACGTGCCTCTCCCTCTCTCGCTCCATTTTTCCCACACATGAGATTTGCCTAACAATAAGTTGTTCTGGCCAAGGTCAGATAAGAGCTGCACAGCCCAGGAAGTCTCCACCAGTCTTTCTTTCATCCCTCTCTTTTCTCCCCCCCTTTCTCCTCACAGCTTTCAAATTATCTCTGCCGCACGTAATAATAATTACGGAGAAAGGCGGTGCTGCGATAAGAAGGCAGGAGCTGAGATGGAGAGTAGGGGGGGAGGAAGGGAAGAGGTAATGGGGGAAGGAGAGGGGGAAGGTGGGATAAAAAGGGGAGACGAGTGGGGAGGAAGAAGGTAGGGGGAAATGGAATGAGAGAGGTGGAAGAGGATAAGACAAGGAGGGAGGGAGAGAGGAGAGAAGGAGGCAGGAGGAGAGGAAGGGAGAGTGATGGAGAGATTGGTCAGGGGAGGGACCAGGAGAGTTAAGTGAAAATGAAATAAAGGGTTTCTGCCCTGGTTCGAAGGAGCCGGCAGAAAGAGAGAAAAAAAACGTGATTCTCGAAGGCGAGTTGGTTTGAGGAAGAGCTCACACACTCACTCACACACAGCGTTTCTCTCTGAATACAGTGATACCTTCACACACACACACATGCTCCACATTACCTAACAGCAGGAGTGTAAATTGAGATTGGGTTGAGGATGAAAGTGTCTCCATAATTGGTTGATTTTCTATTATGGTTGCTTAAAAACAGAAATCGTATCAATGGCCCAAACCTCAATTGCAATTTGAACTTCACCTCTGCACACAAATCACTTTTCATTTATTGTAATGTCCATCTGCAATTAAAACTACAACCGCCCTCACCGTAACACCCCAAAACACCCCATACCAGGAAAGAAAAACACACCCAGACCAAATTAATTCAAATGTTATTGGTCAATACACATGGTTAGCAGATGCTATTGCGAGTGTAGCGAAATGCTTCTTCTCTAGATCTGACAGTACAGCAGTATCTAACAGCTAATATCTAACAATTCCACAACAAAACCGAACACACACAATCTAGTAAAGGAATGTGATAAGAATATATAAGTATAACATATATGGATGAGCAGTGACAGAGCGGCAACGATGCACTAGATAGTGAAGGATAGAGTAAACAGTTTATACATATTAGTTGAGTAATGTAAACATTCTTAAAGTGGCATTATTAAAGTTACTAGTGTTCCATTTATTAAAGTGGTCAATGATATCATGTCTGTAGGTGTCCCAACCCCTCTCGCCCCAGCCTCAGCCGCCCCACCTGCTTACCCTGTCCCAACCCCTCTCGCCCCAGCCTCAGCCGCCGCACCTGCTTACCCTGTCCTAACCCCTCTCGCTCCAGCCTCAGCACCTGCTTACCCTGTCCCAACCCCTCTCGCTCCAGCCTCAGTCGCCGCACCTGATTACCCTGTCCCAACCCCTCTCGCCCCAGCCTCAGCCTCCGGACCTGCTTACCCTGTCCCAACCCCTCTCGCCCCAGCCTCAGCCTCCGGACCTGCTTACCCTGTCCCAACCCCGCTCGTTCCAGCCTCAGCCGCCGCACCTGCTTACCCTGTCCCAACCCCTCTCGCTCCAGCCTCAGCCGCCGCACCTGCTTACCCTGTCCCAACCCCTCTCGCTCCAGCCTCAGTCTCCGGACCTGCTTACCCTGTCCCAACCCCTCTCTCTCCAGTCTCAGCCTCCGGACCTGCTTACCCTGCCCCAACCCCCCTCGCCCCAGCCTCAGTCTCCAGACCTGTTTACCCTTCCCCAACCCCTCTCGCCCCAGCCTCAGCCTCCACACCTGTGTTTCAATAAATATCTTGGTTACTTTATCCCAGTTTCCTCGTCTGAGTCTGCTCTTGGGTTCCCCTGTTCCACTCCCTGTAACAGGCCTCTCTGTGCTAGTGGTGGCTGTTTAACAATCTGATGGCCTTGAGACCGCGCCTTCTGGATGGAAGCGGGGTGAACAGGCAGTGGCTCGGGTGATTATTGTCCTTGATGATCTTTTTTTGCCTTCTTGTGACATCAGGTGTTGTAGGTGTCCTGGAGTGCAGGTAGTTTGCTCCCGGGGATGCGTTGTGCAGACCGCACCACACTCTGGAGAGCCCTGTGGTTCTGTGGTTGTGGGCGGTGCAGTTGCCATACAGGCAGTGATACAGCCCGAAAGGATGCTCTCAATTGTGCTCCTGTAATAGTTA
Source organism: Oncorhynchus gorbuscha (assembly GCF_021184085.1). Classification (NCBI taxonomy): domain Eukaryota; kingdom Metazoa; phylum Chordata; class Actinopteri; order Salmoniformes; family Salmonidae; genus Oncorhynchus; species Oncorhynchus gorbuscha. Next base: position 40,750,122 of record NC_060183.1, on the reverse strand, counting down.
GTGAGGGATTTTGGCGACAAGCCAAATTTGGGCAACGGGATTAAAGAGGCACTGTTGCGCCTTCTTCACCACACTGTCTATGTGCGTGGACCATTTCAGTTTGTCAGTGGTATGTACACCGTGGAACTTAAAACTGTCCACCTTCTCCACTGCTGTCCCATTGATGTGGATAGGGGGGTGCTCCCTTTGCTGTTTCCTGAAGTCCACGATCATCTCTTTTGTTTTATTGACGTTGAGTAAGAGGTTATTTTCCTGACACCACACTCCGAGAGCCCTCACCTCCTCCCTGTAGGCTGTCTCATAATTATTGGTAATCAAGCCTACTACTGTTGTGTTGTCTGCAAACTTGATGATTGAGTTGGAGGCATGCATGGCCACACAGTTGTGGGTGAACAGGGAGTACAGGAGGGGGGTGAGAACGCGTCATTGTGGGACCCCAGTGTTGAGGATCAGCGGAGTGGAGTTTCCTGCCTTCACCACATGGGGGCGGCCCATCAGGAAGTCCAGTCTTTAGTTCAGCTACCTTAGCTTTCTTGGGAACATGAACAATGTTGGCCATCTTGAAGCATGAGGGGACAGCAGACTGGGATGGGGATTGATTGAATATGTCCATAAACAAACCAGCCAGCTGGTCTGCACATACTCTGAGGACGTGGCTAGGAATGTTGTCTGGCTTGCGAGGGTTAACATGTTTAAATGTTTTACTCACGTCAGCCACGGAGGAGAGCCCACAGTCTTTGGTAGTGTGCCGCGTTGGTGGCACTGCATTGTCCTCAAAGCACGCAAAGAAGTTGTTTAATTTGTCTGTCCGCGACAGGGCTGGTTTTCTTTTTGTAGTCCATGATTGTCTGTAGACCCTGCCACATACGTCTCGTGTTTGAGCCGTTCAATTGCGACTCCACTTTGTCTCTATACTGACGCTTTGCTTGTTTGATTGCCTTACGGAGGGAATAACTACACTGTTTGTATTCAGCCATGTTTCCAGTCACTTTGCCATTATTAAATGTGGTGCTACATGCTTTCAGTTTTGCATTAATGCTGCCATCAACCCACAATTTCTGGTTAGGGAAGGTTTTAATAGTCACAGTGGGTACAACATCTCCTATACTCTTCCTTATAAACTCACTCACTGAGGCAGTATATATGTCAATGTTATTCTCTGAGGCTACCCGGAACATATCCCAGTCCACGTGATCGAAGCATTCTTGAAGCGTGGAATCTGATTGGTCAGACCAGCTTTGGAAAGACCTAAGCACGGGCGCTTCCTGTTTAAGTTCCTGCCTATAGGAGGGGAGCAACAAGATGACGTCATGGTCGGATTTGCTTAAAGGAGGGCGGGAGATAATACGGTCAGCATTTGATTGTGAGGAATTCTAGGTCAGGTGAACAAAAGGACTCGAGTTCTTGTATGTTGTTACAATTACACCATGTCGTTAATCATGAAGCATACACCCCCGCCCTTCTTCTTACTGGAGAGATGTTTATTCCTGTCTGTGCGATGCACTGAAAATTCCATTGGCTGTATGGACTCCGACAGCATGTCCCCAACCCCTTCAGTACCCAGCCAGTAACCCTTTACAAATCTCCCCCCAGTCCCTCTTACCCCCTGCCCAATCCCCCAGCGACCCCCCCCTGCCCTGTGTAACCCCTGCCCTCTGTATCAGGGTGGACAGGCAGGGTAAGCTTCTCTCCATGTCTGTCTCTCCCAGGGCTCTTCTCACCACCCCTAACCCCCAGAGGAGCTGCTATCAGCGGGCCGAGCCTCTCTGCACTGGCCTGATATCCACATGGGGGTGGAGGGGAGGAGGAGGCTGTATGTATGTGTGTGTGTGTGGTGTGTGTGTAGGGGGCAATGTACTGTGTGGGTGTGTGTGTGTGAGCGTGTAAAGATGATTATCGATGCTGTATTATGAGTTTCAAACGAAGGCAGATTAGTACCCCCTCCAGCCCCCTTTTCCTCCATCCCTCCTGCCCCCATCCAGCCTCATGTCTGTCCGTCATCCGAGTGTCAAACCACTGAGGGCTGGGTGTAGTAATTCTATTCTGTCCCCTCTTATCTCCCCGCTCAGGCCCTGTCGCCTGCTGACCCATGAACCAGCCACAGAAAGATAGGGAGGGAAGGAGAGGGGGCAGGGGAGAGAAAGAGAGAGAGGGAGAAAGAGAGAGGGGTAGAGGAGGAATAGAAAGGATGAGGAAGAGGTGGTCTCACCTCTGGTTCATTGGGTCTGTGCTTTGGACTTGACCTTGCCAAATGAGGTTGAGGTGTTCACAAATGAGAAGCATCCATCACGGTCCCCAGCTTAAATGCGAAACAGCATAAAATATGTTGCAAAAAATGTCAAATAAGAAAACGATGAATGAAGTGTTCATACATGGTGTTAGTGTGTGAGGGTGAATCATTATGGAAGTCCAGTCAAACCCATTGAACACTATGTCTGCACTAATGCTGCAGGTTTTTTCTGTCTGGTAGTTAATTGCCACTAATTGGCCATAGAGTCCACTCATCTGCTGTCCCAGGTCTGAACCAGTCCCAGGAACGGGGGAATATGAAAATCAGCAATGCTGTAGATCTTGAGGTCTAGATTTTAGAGAAGGAGAGCAGTAGAATAATGTAATAAGCATTATGCATACTGTTATGCAGTAAATAGGTAAGTAAGGTAGGCCACAGTTAGTCAGAGGTTCTGTGGTTTGCACAGGTGGGAGTGATTATCGAGCTAATCAGCTGAAGGAGTATGATCTCCTGAAAAGGGAGCTCATGATTTTGTATCTTTCATTTGTCCTGCCCTTTTGGAGTTTTGTTTATTGTTTTTCACCAACTAAACAACAACGACTCGCTTTTACTGACCCAAACATGGAGTCACACCAGAGCTGTCCCCCTAGATCCCTGGTAAGCGAACCCACTGTCCCCAGGCACACACACCCAACACGGACCCCAGGCACACACACCCAACACGGACTCCAGGCACACACACCCAACACGGACGCCAGGCACACACACCCAACACGGACCCCAGGCACACACACCCAACACGGACCCCAGGCACACACACCCAACACGGACCCCAGGCACACACACCCAACACGGACCCCAGGCACACACACCCAACACGGACCCCAGGCACACACACCCAACACGGACCCCAGGCACACACACCCAACACGGACCCCAGGCACACACACCCAACACGGACCCCAGGCACACACACCCAACACGGACCCCAGGCACACACACCCAACACGGACCCCCCACACACACACCCAACATGGACCCCACACACACACACACAAACACACCCAACATGGACCCCACACACACACACACACCAACATGGACCACACACACACACACACACACACACACACACACACACACACACACACACACACACACACACACACACACACACACACACACACACCCAACATGGACCCCAACATGGACCCCCACACACACACACCCAACATGGACCCCCCCACACACAAACACCCAACACGGACCCCCCACACACACACCCAACACGGACCCCAGGCACACACACCCAACACGGACCCCACACACACACAAAATGGACCCCAGGCACACACCCCAACATGGACCCCCCACACACACACCCAACATGGACCCCCCACACACACACACACACGCCCAACATGGACCCCCCACACACACACACCCCCCACACACACACCCAACATGGACCCCCCCCACACACACACACAATATGGACCCCAACACACACCAACATGGACCCCCCCCACACACACACACACCCAACATGGACCCCCCACACACACCCAACATGGACCCCCCACACACCCAACATGGACCCCACACACACACACACCCAACACACACACACACCCAACATGGACCCCCACACACGCCCAACATGGACCCCCCACACACACACCCAACATGGACCCCCCCCACACACACACACACACCCAATATGGACCCCACACACACACACACCCAACATGGACCCCCCACACACACCCAACATGGACCCCACATGGACCCCCCACACACACCCCACACACACACACACACACACACACACACACACACACACACACACACACACACACACACACACACACACACACACACAACATGGACCCCCCACAACATGGACCCCCCACACACCCCAACATGGACACACACACGCCCAACATGGACCCCCCACATGGACCCCCACACACACACCCCCAACATGGACCCCCCACACACACACACCCAACATGGACCCCCACACACACACACCCAACATGGACCCCCACACACACACCCCCAACATGGACCCCCCACACACACACCAACATGGACCCCCCAACATGGACCCCCCCACACACACACCCAACATGGACCCCAACACACACACACCCAACATGGACCCCCCACACACACACCCAACATGGACCCCCCACACACACACACCCCAACATGGACCCCCCACACACACCCAACATGGACCCCCACACACCCAACATGGACCCCACACACACACACACAACACACACACACATGGACCCCACACACACACCACCCAACATGGACCCCCCACACACACACACACCCAACATGGACCCCCACACACACCCAACATGGACCCCCACACACCCAACATGGACCCCACACACACACACACCCAACACACACACACACCCAACATGGACCCCCACACACGCCCAACATGGACCCCCCACACACACACACCCAACATGGACCCCCCACACACACACACACACCCAATATGACCCCACACACACACACCCCAACATGGACCCCCACACACACCCCATACACACACACACCCAACATGGACCCCCCACACACAACACCCCCCACACACACACACACACACACACACACACACACACACACACACACACACACACACAACATGGACCCCCACACACAACCTGGACCCCCAACATGGACCCCCACACACACACATGGACCCCCACAACAACATGGACCCCCACACACACACACACCCAACATGGACCCCCACACACACACCCAACATGGACCCCCACACACACACCCCAACATGGACCCCCCACACACACACACCCAACATGGACCCCCCACACACACACCCAACATGGACCCCCACACACACACACCCAACATGGACCCCACACACACACACCCAACATGGACCCCACACACACACCCAACATGGACCCCCCCCACACACACACACAAACATGGACCCCACACACACACACCCAACATGGACCCCCCCCCCCACACACACACACCCAACATGGACCCCCCACACACACACCCAACATGGACCCCCCCATACACACCCAACATGGACACCAGGCACACACAACCCCAACATGGACCCCACACACACACACAGCTAGTTAGCTTTAGCTTGGTACCTAGCTAGCACCAATACAATCAGCCTGAAAACAATGACCAGTGGAACCTGCAGTCATTTTCATTATTCTTAGCAATGATTTAGGAATCCTTGTAAGTATTAGCTAGGAATCCACTTGTTGTTCGCCAATTGGAATTGAACTTCAGTTTATGAAAATAAATAGCTAGCCAGCTGCTTAACCCTGTTGCCCAAAGCTAATGTTATAAGCAGCCAGCTAGCTTCATCTGGCTCGTGATGCTCGACAGGACCAGGTTATGTGTTGTGAAGCTAGCCACAGTAAGGATTAGGCACAATAGTGGAATTTGCGGTTTGCCTTCAAAATAAAAGTTCATATTTGAAAGTGATGCAGAAGGTTACAATTGGTGGAATCATGCCATATTTAGTACTAGATAATGTTAAACAAGGTTGGAATGTGAAGCAATGAAATGGGGTATCAGTCTACTCTGTGACACCCACAGAACACAACTGTTTAGAGTTTACGCAAATATTAGCATTGTAGCTCTTATCGCGGGACTGTGACAGTATGAAATCACCTCCCCAGTCAGCCTATTGTGTGTATTAATATATTGTGCTGTACAACATTACCTAATGATTGGGAATCAATGAAATGGGGTATCACTCAATAGTCTTTTACAAACGTTCTCCTCAGAGTTATCAGACTCCAAAACATGCACGCAGTATTGCCGGGGTGGCAGGTAGCCTAGTGGTTAGATCGTTGGGCCAGTAACAGGATCGAATTCCCGAGCTGACAAGGTCAAATCTGTCATTCTGCCTCTGAACAAGGCAGTTAACCGACTGTTCCCCGGTAGGCTGTCATTGTCAATAAGAATTGGTTCTTAACTTGACTTGCCTGTTTAAATCAAATTCCTAAAATGTAAAAGTATTGTTTATCCTCGGGAATAGTGTTAAATACACAGGTTGACTATAAATGTGTCTCAATTCACAGTTGTTTCAGAGTTCCGCAATACGAGCTAAGACGCAAATGTTCTCTGGGTGTCACTGAGTAGACTGATCCCTCATGTCATTGATCCACAATCCATAGGTAATCGATACGTTTGCTATGATGCTGGAAAAGCTAGCTTTTTTCTAGGACCAGCACTGTAGGTGCGCGAGACCATTTTACCAGCATCATAGCATAGCATGAATCGTTGTGACATATGAAATACAAGAGATAGTGTAATCAATGTGTTATAACTAATCAATTCCTATGTGACGTGCAGTCATATTCCGGTCCTGATTGGTCAACAAGCTTATTTGACAAATAAAATAGTGTTATTTGACGTGTATTTTTTTTGACACGATAAGACCCAAACAGCGTTCCATATAAACCTACAATTTTGTGAGAAACACCAGAAAAAAACTACTGTACAAATCTGACAACTATACAGTGTCTTCAGAAAGTATTCACACCCCTTGACTTTTTCCACATTTTTTTGACCACATTAATTAAAAATCGATTAAATAGAGATTTTGTGTCACTGGCCTACACACAATACCCCATAATGTCAAAGTGGAAAAGGTTTTTTGACATTTTTACAAATTAATAAAAAATTAAAAGCTGAAATGTCTTGAGTCAATAAATATTCAACCCCAAAGCCTAGATAAGTTCAGGAGTACAAATCTGAAGAAGTCACATACGTTGAATGAACTTCTTGTGCAACAATAGTGTTTAACATGATTTTGTAATGACTACCTCATCTCTGTACCCCACACATACAATTATCTGTAAGGTACCTCGGTTGAGAAGTGCATTTCAAACACATCTTTAACCACAAAGACCACAGAGGTTTAGATGTGTAAAAATAAAAAAGCAGACATTCAATATTACTTTGAGCATGGTGAAGTTATTCATTACGCTTTGGACGGCGTATCAATACACCCAGTCACTAGAAAGATACAGGCCTCCTTCTTAACTAAACCAGAGAGGAAGGGAACCACTCAGGGTTTTCACCATGAAGCCAATGCGTGGTGGCGTGCGTCATGTTAGGGGTGTGTTTGTCATCGGCAAGGACGAGGGAGTTTTTTGGGGATAAAAAGAAACGGAACAGAACAAAGCAGAGGCAAAATCCTAGTGGAAAACCGTGGTTGTGCTTTGTGTTGCCATGCCTGTTATCACCCATCTCTACTCTCCTGCGCCTGACTTCCCGGTAACCAGTCACTCACCCCGTTACAGGTCAAGGGCATGCAGAGGTCAGTAATCCAGAGCAGAGTACGAAAGTCACAGAACGGCAGGCTGGCTCAGGGCAGGCAGAGGTCAGTAATCCCGGGCAGTGTCACAAGGTACAGAACGGCAGGGGTCAGGGCAGGCAGAATGGTCAAAACTGGGAAAACTAGAAAACAGGGACTAGAGAAAAAACAGGAGTACGGGAAACCGCAGGTAGACTTGACGAGACAAGGTGAACTGGCAACAGACAATCAGAGAAGACAGGTATAAATACACTGGGGATAATGGGGAAGATGGGCGACACCTGGGGGGGGGAGACAAGCACAAAGACAGGGCAATTGTCCTTCAGCAGGACAATAACCTAAAACACAAATATACACTGGAATTGCTTACCAAGACAACACTGAACATTGAGTGGCCTAGTTAGAGTTTAACTTGACAATCTATAGCAAGACTTAAATGGCTGTCCAGCAATGATCGAAAACCAGAGCTTGACAAATGAAAAAAATAACAATGTGTAAATATTGTACTATCCAGGTATGCAAAGCTCTTAGAGACTTACCCAGAAAAACTCACATCTAAACTCACATCACTGCCAAAGATGATTCCAACGTGTATAGACTCAGGGGGTTTAATACTTATCTAATCAAGATGTATTTCTGTTTTGTTGTACACATTTATTATTTAACAAATGTTTGAATTTGTATTCCACTTTGACATTACAGTATTTTGTGAGGATCATTGACAAAAAACTTTTACAAATCCATTTGAATCCCACTTTGCAACACAACAAAATGTGGAACCAGTGAAGGGGTGCGAATACTTTTTGACGGCTCTGTACATGTGATTTGCAGACCTGTCTTTTGGAAGAAGAAAAGAATGTAAGTATCCACCTTTTGGTAGCAGATGTTCTGTGTGTCGTCAGTTCGAATCCAACCAATGACTGACTGTTAACCCCTCACCAAATTCTTAATTTGTGTGAATTGATGAGAAGATGAGTGACGTTAATATGCATTAGAGCGTGGTGTCAAAGCCCTGGCACACTGAGATAGCAGCCTTATCTCTGCTCTGACTGATAACAGGGGGAGGGAGGAGGGATGAGAGGCAGGGAGAGAGGGGAGGTTGAGAGGGAGGAGAGGAGAGATGAGGGGGAGGAGGGAGAGAGGAAGAAAGGGGAAAGAGAGGGAGAAGAGAGGGCGGGTGAGGGAGAGAGGAAAGAGATGGGGATAGAGGAGCAGGGACAAGAGGGAGGGTATAGAGGAGACAGGAAGGTAAGAGACAAGGAAAGGAGAGAGACAGGAAGAAGAGAAAAGGAGAGGAGAGTGTGTGTGGAGCTTGTCTGGCTCCTTTGTTATCTATCAATCTTTCTCTCCTCTCCTACCTCTCTCTTCCCTTAACCTCTATTTGCATTTTTCTATCTATTCTCCCTCAAACACCTTCGTCTGTCAGACAGTCAGTTTCTCTCTCTTCTTACCTTCTCTCTCCCACTCTCACCCCCCCCCCAACTTCTCTCTCTCGCTCCCCCTCTCTCTTGGTCTTGAAAGAGAGACAAAGCAGAGGCAGTCTTTTCAAAGGAAATGGGAAGAGGACAGGTGTCTTAGATGACAGTGATGGCTGTTAAAACACAATCTGTCTCCTTACCCACCGGCCCATTCAGTCAGTGACACGCACGCACGCACATATGCACTCTTTTTTCAACGAGGCCACAATGGCATGCGGTGGCACTCCCAACTGTCACCAGTAGCGTTGAAGCACACACTCATGATCACGTGTCAACACACACATGTAAATGCACACACTCTACATAATGTGTGAAACCTAGCAGAAGGACAAATAAACACATACTGAAACGTTTCATTATCTGTGTGAAAGGCTGCATGTGAGTGGGAATTTGTGTGTTTGTGTCCCACCCTAATGTCCATTAGTCAGCTGTAGTGGTAATCAGCACATTTCACTAAGAGATTGAAGAGGGAGGGAGGGAGGGAGGGAGGGAGGGAGGGGGGAGGGAGGGAGGGAGGGAGGGAGGGAGGGAGGGAGGGAGGGAGGGAGGGAGGGAAAGAGAGAATGAGAAGATGGGGAAGGAAAAACGGTGTTAGGAATACTGAGGCATCTCAGGTACCAGGGACCAGTGTGTGTTTGAGCGGTATCTCAGCCCCTCACACTCCCCCGACAGAGGGAGATAAACATAGGCCTGAGACATCGACCACATGATTTATCAACATGGATTTCACCTCCCCGACATAAATTCACGCGCACACATTGAAAATGAAAATATTTTTGTCGCTATGTGAGGGAGCAGAGAGAGCGAGAGAAAGAAAGAGAGAGGGTCAGAGAAAGAGCGAGATAGAGAGGGAGAAAATTATACTTAATTATGTAGCCTCAACAGCACTCTGTAGGGTAGCACCATGGTGTAGCCAGAGGACAGCTAATTTCCATCCTCCTCTGTGTACATTGACTTCAATACAAAACCTAGGAGGCTCATGGTGCTCACCCCCTTCCATAGACCTACACAGTAATTATGACGACTTCCAGAGGACATTCTCCAACCTATCAGAGCTGATTCAGCATGAACTGACATGTTGTTCATTCAATCAAAGGATCAGATAATGAATCTACAGCTAGAAAGCTAGTACTGCATTGCATAAAATGTGGTGAGTAGTTGACTAAAATAAAGACAATAGTTGAACAAATTAGTTTCTTCAAAAATGAAGGAGAAGCAGCAGAGAGAGTTATATTTTGCTGTATTTTTCACCCCTCTTACCGTAACTAGCTAATGCAACTATTTTAGCCTTCCCAACAACCTGACTCAAACAGAGAGGCATGCTATTTATGTTAACTAGCATGCTAAAGTTATCCTACACTGCAAAACTTCCAAGTCAAGGTAAATTTTCTGTTTGATTAATTTTAGTATCACTGCTTTACGTATCGGCTTGAGGCCTTATTAAAGAACAGTGATACTAGCAAGAGCAGTGTGCAGGTTCATTCTTTTTTTCTCATCGTACCAGTTATCAAAAGAATGTTAACTGCAAATACCTCTCATATCCAGAAAGCTAGCTAGCCAGCAAACAAGATGCAGTGCCTTAGACCGCAATTGAGCCTGTATTTGGGGAGTTTTCACATTATTCTCTGCAGATTTTCTCAAGCTCAGATCATGACTACAACTAAGTTACCAAGTCTTTGACCACACTGTGCTGTTACATTGGTGAGAAAAAAACTCATGCTTTCTACCCTTTAGGATATTGTCAATTTGTCATTCAGGAATCTGTAATCAAGAGCCTTTTGATTGTACTTTCCCGTCTCTGTGGTTGTGTTTGCCGTGGGATCCTGGAACTATTCTTTCGACCCAGACACACATGTAACGTGGAGTATTTCCACATAAATATCTATTCCTGTAGCCATTTCTATCCCCCCTTTTTTATACGCGAGGTGAGGTCCTTGGGGCTAAATGAAAACACAACACAGCTTCTTTAAATCAAGGAGTGGAGCATTGGAATAAGACAACTATGTCAGCGATGCAACAGTACATGTTCAGCTTTTTGTCCTTCACCAATGCACGTACATGGGAGAAGGAGAGCAGGTCTAGACTAAGGGCACTAAGGGCACTAAGGACTAAGGGCACTAAGGGCATTAAGGGCACTAAGGGCACTAAGGACTAAGGGCACTAAGGACTAAGGGCACTAAGGACTAAGGGCACTAAGGACTAAGGGCACTATGCCTAGAACAATACATTTACAGTTACGACAGTTCCATACTTTGTTAAACCTTTTTGGGATAGGGGGCAGCATTTTCATTTTTGGATGAATAGCGTGCCCAGAGTGAACTGCCCCCTACTCTGTCCCAAATGCTAATATATGCATATTATTATTCGTATTGGATAGAAAACCCTCTGAAGTTTTTAAAACTGTTTGAATGATGTCTGTGAGTATGACAGAACTCATATTATATTATATTATTATATGGCAGGTCGAAAACCTGAGAAAAATCCAACCAGGAAGTGGGATATCTGAGGTTTTTCAAAGCTTGGCCTACCGAATACACAGTGTCTATGGAGTCAAGTTGCACTTCCTACGGCTTCCACTACACATCAACAGTCTTTAGAAACTGGTTTGAGGATTCTACTATAAAGGAGGGGCTCATGAGACCTGTTTGAGTCAGTGGTCTGGCAGAGTGTCTCAGGCTCGTGACGCGCGCTCCCGACAGATTTGGCTCTCATTCCAGTGCTTTTCTTCAGACATAGGAATTGTTCGGTTGGAACATTTACATTTACATTTACATTTAAGTCATTTAGCAGACGCTCTTATCCAGAGCGACTTACAAATTGGTGCATTCACCTTATGACATCCAGTGGGACAGTCACTTAACAATAGTGCATCTAAAACTTAGGGGGGGTGGGGTGAGAGGGATTACTTAACCTATCCTAGGTATTCCTTAAAGAGGTGGGGTTTCAGGTGTCTCCGGAAGGTGGTGATTGACTCCGCTGTCCTGGCGTCGTGAGGGAGTTTGTTCCACCATTGGGGGGCCAGGGCAGCGAACAGTTTTGACTGGGCTGAGCGGGAGCTGTACTTCCTCAGTGGTAGGGAGGCGAGCAGGCCAGAGGTGGATGAACGCAGTGCCCTTGTTTGGGTGTAGGGCCTGATCAGAGCCTGGAGGTACTGAGGTGCCGTTCCCCTCACAGCTCCGTAGGCAAGCACCATGGTCTTGTAGCGGATGCGAGCTTCAACTGGAAGCCAGTGGAGAGAACGGAGGAGCGGGGTGACATTATTGATGTTTTATGTTAAGAACATCCTAAAGATTAATTCCATACATCGTTTGACTTGTTTCTACAACCTGTAACGGAACTTTTTGAGTTTTTGTCTTGATGAAGTGCTCGTGCCTCATGAAGATGGGCTGAACACGCTAACAACAAGTGGCTATTTGGACATATATGATGGACCTTATGGAATTTTATGGAACAAATCAGCCATTTATTGTCGAACTATGATTCCTGGAAGTGCCTTCTGATGAAGATCATCAAATGTAAATTAATATTTATAGTGATATTTCTATCTTCTGTTGACTCCAACATGGTGGATATTTCTCTGGCTGGCTCTGAGCTCCATTCTCAGATTATGCTTTTTCCGTAAAGTTTTTTTTAAATCTGACACAGCGGTTGCATTAAGGAGAAGTCTATCTTTAATTCTGTGAATAACACTTGTATCTTTTATCAATGTTTATTATGAGTATTTCTGCAAAATCACCAGTTGTTTTGGAATCAAAACATTACTGCACGTAACGCGTCAAAGTAAACTGAGATTTTTGGATATAAATATCCACATTATCAAACAAAACATACATGTATTGTGTAACATGATGTCCTATAAGTGTCATCTGACAAAGATCATCAAAGGTTAGTGATTCATTTGATCTATATTTCTACTTTTTGTGACTCCTATCTTTGGCTGTAAAAATGGCTGTGTTGTTTTTACTTGGAGGTGATCTAACATAATCATATGTTGTGCTTTCGCTGTAAAGCTTTTTGAAATCAGACACGATGGGTAGATGAACAAGAAGTTTATCTTTCATTTGTTGTATTGGACTTGTTAATGTGTGAAAGTTACATATTTCCCCAAAATATTTTTGAATTTTGCGTTTTGCCTTTTCAGCGGAATGTTGTCGAGGGGTTCCGCTAGCGGAACACCTGCCCTAGAAAGGTTAAAAACCAACATCACCGGTCTCGTCTTCAACCTCAACATGGCAAAGGGTATCCCCTGAATGACAGAAAACACACACACACACTCCCACACACATACCCACCCACACCACCCTCTCTCTAATTAGCGGTTTCCCTGTGTTAGGGCTGATTGAGGGCCTGCATGGTGTTGAGAAGAGTGTCATCACCCTCTACTACTTTTCACCGCACCTTCCTTCATCCCTTCTTCCCTCCCGCTCATCACCCACTACCACTCTCCACACCCCTCCCTCCATTCTTTCCATCCTCCTTCCATCCCTCCTTCCCCCTCTATGCAAAGGCTTGGACAGAGGTGCCAGACATTGGAATGAGACTTGGGGGGGATGACTAGGTTTACAGAGAGAGAGAGAGTAAATTAATGTGAATGAAAGGTAAATCTATCAGAAACACGTCTCCTTTAAATACCCCCCACGTGCGTTTCATGTTGACTGTCCCCCTCTGACTCTGCTTTGGTGACAAGTTTGACTTCTGCAGAGTGCTAACCAAGACACAGATGTCTCTGTTGTCACACACACACACACACACACACACACACACACACACACACACACACACACACACACACACACACACACACACACACACACACACACACACACACACACACACACACACACACACACACGAGGTACTCACGTATGCACAGGCACACACTTTTTCTCTTTGTCCATCTCATCTCTCTATCCATCCATCTCTATATCCGTCTGTCTCTCTGCCTCTCTCTCCATCTCCCTCTTTCCCTCTCTCCTTCTCTATCTCCCTCTATCCTTCTATCATTATTTCTCTCTCCCTCTTGCCCTCTCTCCATTACTCCCGCTCTCTTTCTCTGTCTATCCCTCTTTCCCTGTCTCTCTCTCTTTCTCTGTCTATCCCTCTTTCCCTGTCTCTCTCTCTTTCTCTGTCTATTCCTCTTTCCCTGTCTCTCTCTCTTTCTCTGTCTATCCCTCTTTCCCTGTCTCTCTCTCTTTCTCTGTCTATTCCTCTTTCCCTGTCTCTCTCTCTTTCTCTGTCTATCCCTCTTTCCCTGTCTCTCTCTCTTTCTCTGTCTATCCCTCTTTCCCTGTCTCTCTCTCTTTCTCTGTCTATCCCTCTTTCCCTGTCTCTCTCTCTTTCTCTGTCTATCCCTCTTTCCCTGTCTATCCCTCTTTCTCTGTCTATCCCTCTTTCCCTGTCTCTCTCTCCACCCCTTCCCCTTTGTCTGTGTATTGATTAGTATTGTTTTCAAGACTGCAGTAAGGTTCATTTACTTTGTGATGATGACAAAGCGTTAACAGACTGATGATGTTCAGAAGGATTCTGGGATTGAGGAGGAGTGAGAATGACACCATAGAATCACCAGAAGAATGCAGTCGTGTTCTTATTCTAAACACCGTACCACAGTACCATAAACAGGTGAATACATCCATAGGTACTGATATAGTTTCCTTTGGCATGGTTGCACAAAGTACAGGAGATGAGTTGCGCCAAATAAAAAAAGGTTTTCTTGAAAAAGCCAAAATACACCCAGAACTGACATATTCAGAACGCCTATGTACTGTACCTCTACCTGATTTTCTCTATTCATTCTCTCCTCTGTTCCAGTAGGACTAAAGCTCTGTCGGGCCACTCTCCTTCCTTCCAGCATTCTCGTCCTCCGTCATTACCTCTTATTCATTTTAAATCAGGGCCTTAACACCTTGAAATGATTTTAATACAGCCTGTTAATATGGGAGCTAATGTATGGGTGGGGGATGGAAGGATGGATGGAGGAGGTGATGAAGGGAGGATGGAACGGGTGTCCTCCATCAAACAAATCACTAAGTCCTGGGAACTCACTCTCCTCATCACTCTATCACACGCAGACACACTCAGCGGTAGATGCACAGACAAAACAGTCCCATTTAGGAATAGCAAAAAAAAAGTGTAAATATGAAACCATGCAAAACCAACATTGTAACGTAAAGGTGTAAATATTAAACCATGCAAAACCAACGTTGTAACGTAAAGGTGTAAATATTAAACCATGCAAAACCAACGTTGTAACGTAAAGGTGTAAATATTAAACCATGCAAAACCAACATTGTAACGTAAAGGTGTAAATATTAAACCATGCAAAACCAACATTGTAACGTAAAGGTGTAAATATTAAACCATGCAAAACCAACATTGTAACGTAAAGGTGTAAATATTAAACCATGCAAAACCAACATTGTAACGTAAAGGTGTAAATATTAAACCATGCAAAACCAACATTGTAACGTAAAGGTGTAAATATTAAACCATGCAAAACCAACGTTGTAACGTAAAGGTGTAAATATTAAACCATGCAAAACCAACGTTGTAACGTAAAGGTGTAAATATTAAACCATGCAAAACCAACATTGTAACGTAAAGGTGTAAATATTAAACCATGCAAAACCAACGTTGTAACGTAAAGGTGTAAATATTAAACCATGCAAAACCAACGTTGTAACGTAAAGGTGTAAATATTAAACCATGCAAAACCAACGTTGTAACGTAAAGGTGTAAATATTAAAACATGCAAAACCAACGTTGTAACGTAAAGGTGTAAATATAAAGGTGTATAGGGGGATGAAAAAGGGTTATTTCCTTTCTCCTTTACCTTTTCTCCACCCCTCTCTCCCTCCTCTCTTTGTGTGGTGTGTGCCTTTCAGGGGCTTTCAGGGGCTGAGTGGCGCTTGGAGAGTCTGAAGTGTCTCTGCCAATGTGCCACATCCCGCAATTCACCAACTGTGTGTGTGTGTGTTTGTGTGCACGTGTATGTGCCCGAGCCTGCAATTCACCAATTTCGCCGCAAATTAGCTTACAAAGGCGACCAGTGGGGGGAGAAGGGGGGGAGGGGGACAAGAGAGAGGTGGAGGAGGGAGGGGAGTGTAAGAGAGGAGAGGGGAAGAGGCGTACAGGGGTCTAGGCCTAGGGGTCCGGCAGGGCTGGCACAGCTGAGACACATGGCACAGAACCAGACTGGTGAGAGAGAGAGCGACAGAGAGAGATAGGTGTGCGTGTGTGTGTGTGTGTGTGTGTGTGTGTGTGTGTGTGTGTGTGTGTGTGTGTGTGTGTGTGTGTGTGTGTGTGTGTGTGTGTGTGTGTGTGTGTGTGTGTGTGTGTGCATGCATTTGTGTGTGTGAGTGCTTGTGTGTGTATGTGTGTGTGTATGGGGTTGGTTGCAGCTGTATCTCACCCAGTCTTGCCCCAGAGACTGGTCACAGCCCGCCCAGCTGGCAGCTCACTACTGGTCCCATGCCATCGCAGCCCGCCTGTGTGTATGTGTGAGTGTGTGTGTGTGTTGTGTGTGTGTGTATGTGTGAGTGTGTGTGTGTGTTGTGTGGCACACACAGCTCGCCTGGCTTCCTATATGCCACCTATCACCAACAGTGCCTTCCACAGAGACAGGCTGGTTGGCATGCAGCCCAGGAGAGTGCTGGAGTGTGGCTGTGTGTGTGTGTGTGTGTGTGTGTGTGTGTGTGTGTGTGTGTGTGTGTGTTTTTCTTCCTTTGTCACTTAACCCCTGTAGGTCTAAGCCCTTAGATGGCAATGTCTACTAAGCTACTGTAACATATGGAATTGTTTTAAGATGGTCATACCATGGATCATTTAGCTATTTCATTTAGAATTGTAGGACCCCTGTAGCCATACATATTTTTATTTTACAATTATTTAATGAACATTTGCATTTGTTCTTTACTACTAAGCCCATAGAAACTCATTTAATAACACATTCATACATGGTAAAACAGATAGTCAAAAAGAATTAGCAAAAGGAAGTATGTTTTGAAGTGTGTCCTATATCTGAGTGACATAAGAAAGTCAGGATTGCACTTTTCACTGACCGGTACTGGGTGACCTTCAGAAGACTCCCGAGAAGCTTGCGAACCAAACACTCACGTGGAGTCTTACCTTTTGATGTTGCCATCATGTTAGTTTCTAGCTCAAACGGTTCGGACTTGACAGGACGTTTTGTGAGAAGACCTGTTGGGAATTGGAACGTCCGCGTCGGCGACATCAGACGATTGCCGTAAAGCTTGTGGTTGTCGTAGAGCAAAACAACCGACACCCACGTCTTTGTGAGAGTCCCAGTTCTCGAGGCTGGTGTTTCGATGGTGATGTCATATTCGTTTCTAGCTCAAAGTTAGGAACTAATAGTCACATTTCAACGCCAAACCCACTACTGGTGTGCGTGGCCAAAGAGCTCAATTTTCATGTCATTCAACAAATGTAAATGTCTGGAGTTTGCTAAACAACATTGGCACTTGGATTGGAACCAGTGCTTTGAAAAAAATAGAGCTCTTTGCTCACCACAACAGTGACGGGATTATCGCCAAATTTTCTGCATAAGGAGAAAAGAACCCCATACCTACTGTAAAATATGGTGGTAGATCTTTGATGTTATGGCACTATTTTGCTTCCACTTGTCCTCGGGCCCTTGTTAAGGTCAATGGCATCATGAACTTTACCCAGTACCAGGACACTTTTAGCCAAAAACCTGGTTGTCTCTGAAAGGAGGCTGAAACTTGCAAGTGGCGAAAATCACCAGGAGCGAGGCTTGCAACACTAGGCGGGTTTCCATTGATCCAGGTTTGGCAAATCAAAGTCATTGTAATGGAAAACACAGATATGTGATAACTTTTCTAAAGATCGCCAACAGTTTTATCCACTCGAAAGGGGTGAATTTTTCTTTTGTCTAACTTTATCGTGACAAATGATGATGGAAACAGTGTTTTTATTTTTCAAATAATCAATAATTGTCCGATTTTTTTTAACTATAAAGTTCCACTCCACATTTAATGTTAAATTCAATTATTTCAGATCTACAGGAGTGTAAGTTTCACCATGGCGATACTTTCGCGGGCTACCTGAGACACGAAACACATGTATTACGCCTAATCCACATTTAGCCTAAATGGGTAATGAAAACACTTCAATCTCAACCACTTCTTTCTTATTCGACACTGTAGGTTTTTTTTGCGGACAATAAACATTTTTTTGGCATGACATCATTACGTCCATCTGTTTTTAATCGACACAAGGTGGAAACTTAAATGGAAACTTACCATCACATCTATTTTCTAGGCAAACTTTCGAATTGTCCAAAAATCGCCAGACACGTTAATGGAAACATGGCTACTGTGAGTAAAACGTCTAGTAAAATATAAAAGACTGTGTTTTATTAACATTGATTTGCAGAGCGTGCCATTTGACTGCTGTAAAGGATGCACTCATGAAAAAGTGTTCTATCAAGCCAAACTACCTCAACGATTTTAATTGGCTCACATGGAATTTGAACCGGATATAATCACAGCCATCTGGTGAGGTTAGAACAGAACTAAATTTGCCAGAATATGCGAAGCTAACAGCTAACATGTAGCCTTTGATCACTGGGTCCATACTTGCGAATATTAGAAGAAGTCTAAGATTAAACTTTTTCCTCTGTCTCAAGATGCGCGTCAACCAATTAAAATCGTTGACGTAGTTGAATGTGAAACAATGCTACATGTACAGAATCCCATAAGATAAGATGACACATTTATCCCTATGCAAATGTGACCAGCTGGCCGGTGATTATTTCCAGTAACAAATTCTCCATCAGCCAATCAATGATCTTAGACTTTATATTCACCAACCAATGGCATTTCTTAAAATAGGTCAACTTGGCCACCAGAGGGATATTTTAAAGCTCCAAATTCAAAGTTTACTTTTGTTCTACTTGGTCTGTCACAATTGTTGTGTTCCAATATTGCATGATGCATCCTTGACTAGGCTACTAGCTACTAATATTAGAAAAAATTCAAGAGCGCATTTTCACATACAGTTGAAGTTTACATACAGTTAGGTTAGAGTCATTAAAACTTGTTTTTTTCTTGGTAACAAACTATAGTTTTGGCAAGTCGGTTAGGACATCTACTTTGTACATGACACAAGTAATTTTTCCAACAATTGTTTACAGACAAATTATTTCATGTATTTCATGTATCACAATTCCAGTGGGTCAGAAGTTTACATACACTAAGCTGACTGTGCCTTTAAACAGCTTAGAAAATTCCAGAAAATGATGTCATGGCTTTAGAAGCTTCTGATAGGCTTAACATCAATGGAAAATCAAAATAAATCAGCCAAGACCGCAGAAAAACAATGGTAGACCTCCACAAGTCTGGTTCATCCTTGGGAGAAATTTCCAAACGCCTGAAGGTACCACGTTCATCTGTACAAACAATAGTACACAAGTATAAACGGCATGGGATCAGGCAGTCGTCATACCACTCAGGAAGGAGACGCGTTCTGTCTCCTAGAGATGAACGTACTTTGGTGCGAAAAGTGCAAATCAATTCCAGAACAACAGAAAAGGACATTGAGAAGATGCTGGAGGAAACAGGTACAAAATAATCTATATTCACAGTAAAACAAGTCCTATATGAACATATATGAACCTGAAATGCCACTCAGCAAGGAAGAAGCCACTGCTCCAAAACTGCCATAAAAAAAGCCAGACTACGGTTTGCAACTGCCATTGGGGACAAAAATCGTACTTTTTGGAGAAATGTCCTCTGGTCTGATGAAACAAGAATAGAACTGGCCATCATGAACATCATTATGTCTGGAGGAAAAAGGGAGAGGTGTAATGGTCGTTATTGGAAGAAGGGGAGAACCAAAGCGCAGCGTGGTACGTGTTCGTCATTTTTTAAATAGAACTGAACACAAAGTAACAAAAAAGGACAACCGAAACAGCTCCGTGAGGTACAAAACAGAAAGCAACTACCCACAAAACCCATGTGGGCAAGAGCTACCTAAGTATGGTTCTCAATCAGAGACAACGATAGACAGCTGTCCCTGATTGAGAACAATACCCGACCAAAAACAAAGAAATACAAAAACATAGAAAAGGGAACATAGAATCCCCAACCCTAGTCACACCCTGGCCTAACCAAAATAGAGAATAAAAGCCTCTCTATGGCCAGGGCGTGACAGGAGGCTTGCAAGCCGAAGAACACCATCCCAACCGTGAAGCACCGGGGTGGCAGCATCATGTTGTGGGGGTGCTTTGCTGCTGGAGGGACTGGTGCACTTCACAAAATAGATGGCATCATGAGGAAGGAAAATGATGTGTATATATTGAAGCAACATCTCAAGACATCCGTCAGGAAGGTTAAAGCTTGGCCGCAAATGGGTCTTCCAAATGGACAATGACCCCAAGCATACTTCCAAAGTTGTGGCAAAATGGCTTAAGGACAACAAAGTCAAGGTATTGGAGTGGCCATCACAAAACCCTGACCTCAATCCTATAGAAAATTTGTGGGAAGAACTGAAAAAGCTTGTGCGAGCAAGGAGGCCTACAAACCTGACTCAGTTACACCATTAGGAATGGGCCAAAATTCACCCAACCTATTGTGGGAAGCTTGTGGAAGGCTACCTGAAACATTTGACCCAAGTTAAACAATTTAAAGGCAATGCTACCAAATACTAATTGAGCTTATGTAAACTTCTGACCAACTGGGAATGTGATGAAAGAAATAAAAGCTGAAATAAATAATTCTCTCTACTATTATTCTGACATTTCACATACTTAAAAGAAAGTGGTGATCCTAACTGACACAAGACAGAGAATTTTTGCTAGGACTAAATGTCAAGAATTTTTACCCCTTTTTCTCCCCAATTTCATGGGATCAAATTGTTATAGTAGCTACTATCTTGTCTCATTGCTACAACTCCTGTACGGGCTCGGGAGAGACGAAGGTTAAAAGTCATGCGTCCTCCGATACACAACCCAACCAACCGTACTGCTTCTTAACATAGCGCGCATCCAACCCGGAAGCCAGCAGCACCAATGTGTCGGAGGGTACACCGTGCACCTGGCAACCTTGGTTAGCGCGCACTGCGCCCGGCCCGCCACAGGAGCCGCTGGTGTGCGATGAGACAAGGACATCCCTACCGACCAAAGCCCTCCCTAACCCGGACAACGCTAGGCCAATTGTGCGTCGCCCCACGGACCTCCCGGTCGCGGCTGGTTACGACAGAGCCTGGGCGCGAACCCAGGGACTCTGATGGCACAGCTGGCGCTGCCGTACTACTGGATTTACCCAAAACAGGACAAAAAGTTAACTGCATTATCATATTTTTTGCAGTATTACTTCAGTGCCTTGTAGCAAACAGGATGCATGTTGTGGAATATTTGCATTATGTACAGGCTTCCTTCTTTTCACTCTGCCAATTAGGTTAGTATTTCTGTGTTGCTCAGCTCGGTGGTTTTCGACAAACGTTTTTTTATTGAAAGTATGACCGAGGTTGTACAGGACAAACATATACACAGGTAAGTGTTTTCGGAATTGACATTTTTATAAGTATCAACGCGTCCAGTTATCAAAACTCAACTTTGCCTCGATATGACAACCGATGGGAACAGTTAGCATGTAGCGTTATATTACGTGCAATTACGATTTTAAGTATGGACCTACACGCTATAGCCACCAAACATGGTTCAAACTCAAATGTTGATATCATGGATGTTCAGTCCTTGCATCCATAGCTCTGTCTATGAGTTTGAGTGGTCACATTTCTCCCTCAAACCTTTGACCAAAACAGCGGTGGGGTAGGCGCTTTGTTAATGTTTCAGTTTTAAGGAATCAGAGATGCTCTCTTGCAGCACAAGAAGAATGTTGTTTGAGACTTTTTACCGGAAGGCTGGTTATTAGCTTTGATTGAATAGCGGCCTGGGGCTGTGTCTGAATAATGGTTCCCTCTACTACATTAGCGCTGATAGATGGATGCTCCGGACAGGTCTCAGCCCTATAGATCTCAGCTGACATAGTTTGACACATCAGACACATGAGAGTTACAAATTATATATAAGTACACAGATTACAACTTGATATGGACCTTAATGTTTAAAACTCCAGTGTTCTAATCAGTACATTTTTCACTTTTACAATGAAATACGTGGTGCATCATGATAGTGTTTCTCTGCTAAAAATGTAACATAACTAAATTAGATGGAGGTATAGCTGAGAGAGAGAGAGAGAGAGAGAGAGAGAGAGAGAGATATGAATGAAAGGCAAATCTATCAGAAACACGCCTCCTTTAAATACCCCCCCCCCATTCGTTCCCTTTCTCCCCTCTGCTCTCACCCCTCCATCCTTCCCTCCCCCTCTGTTATATTTTATTCTCCAATGCGAATTTAATAAATATATGCAAATGTGTGCTGTGGAACATGACGACTCTAAATCAGCCGCGGATGTTCTTTGAGCGCCGCCGAGATTGAGGCTGAGAGCTGACCCTAGGTTAATCATTTTTCACTTCCCTATCGCATTCAATTCTGCTGCTGCTCCCTGTGTGTGTGTGTGTGTGTGTGTGTGTGTGTGTGTGTGTGTGTGTGTGTGTGTGTGTGTGTGTGTGTGTGTGTGTGTGTGTGTGTGTGTGTGTGTGTGTGTGTGTGTGTGTGTGTGTGTGTGTGTGTGTTTGTGATTATGTGTCTGCGAGGGGGGAGGGGGTATTTGTGTATGGGTGTGTGTGTGTGGGTGTGTATGAGTGAGTGAGAGTGTCTGTGTGTGGGAGTGCACATGAACTTGTGTGCATGAAAGTGTTTGCTTGTTTGTTTACCAAAATAAAATTATATTTGTGTGTTTGTGTGTGTGTGTGTCAGTATGTGCATGTATATTTGTGCATGTGTGTGTGTCTGTGAAAATGTGTGTGAGCTATATGTGAATGTTTGTGTGTGCGTGCGTGTGTGTGAATGCGTGTGTTTGTGTGTGTGTCTGTGTGCAAGCGTATGGTTTTGTGTGTGTGTGTGTGTGTGTGTTGGTAATCATGCAAAGGGCCAATGCATTTAAAAAGTATAGCCATGGTCATAATGCTATTGTCTATCTAGCTAACAACAAACGTTCCCACAACTTTAGAGAACGTTCCCTTGAGAGTCTCATTAGGTCATTATCAAACAGAACTTACCCATAACGTGATTACGAGTGGAGACTCCTCAGAGGAGGCAGGGGAGGACCATCCTCCTCAGTGAATTTCACAAAAAGTAACATTTTAAAACATTTAAAAAGTGATCCTTTTTAGATAAAACAATACCAAATATAATCATGTCACCAAATAATTGAGCCTCAACAGCACTCTGTAGGACAGCATCAATTTGTAGCCGGAGGGACAGCTAGCTTCCGTCCTCCTCTGAGTACAGTGACTTCAATAGAAAACCTAGGAGGCTCATGGTTCTCACCCCCTTCCATAAACTTGCACAGTAATTATGAGAACCTCCGGAGGACGTCCTCCAAGCTATCAGAGCTCTTGCAGCATGAACTGACGTGTTTTCCACCCAATCAAAGGATCAGAGAATTAGTATAGCTACAGCTAGCTAGCACTGCAGTGCATAAAATGTGGTGAGTAGTTGACTCAAAGAGAGAGAAAGAAAATAGTTGAACAGTTTTGAAAAAATTAATTTATTTCTAAATGAAGGAGAAGCAAGAGAGAGAGAGAGAGTCCTTTTTTTCTGTTTCACTTACTTAGCTAGCAAATGCAGCTAGCTAGTTACGCCTACTGAAACACCCTGCTCAAACAGAGGCATGCTATGTTAACTAGCTGGCTATGACTATCCAACACAACACTGGAACTCTTCCAAGTCAAGGTAAGCTTTTGGTTTTACTAATTTATTGCCACCGGGGCCCACAGGTCTAACTGCTTACTGACTGTATACTAACGTTACTGCATGATTGTAGCGGGTTTACTAACGCATTAGTTCTATTAGCCATGCTGACTTTGACGTTACTTTAGCTAATATGGTGACAACGATGTAGCCTGTGTGTAGCAGTTTGGCTTGGAAAGGTTTTTTAGCCTGGTCACAAACAGCTGATGTGTTGAGCATTGAAGTCCACAAGCGAAGGGAAGAGGAGAGCGCATAAGGTATATGCGAGAAGGAATACAACATGGCTGCTATGAAACTGTGAACTGTGTTTACGCGTGATCAGGGGTGTAGTCATTCCGCTGATTCTGTTGATAATTCAACATAAGTAAACGGTTGGATTAATGATTACAGCCACTATCAGCTAGATGCATGCAAGAGTGTGCAAGGCGCTATTGAAAGTCACTGTCTGTCACATCAGGTTTGTCTCTCGACCTGTGTGCACCTATGTGGTAAACTTTCATTCATATGCTAGGTTGTAGCAACCTTATGATGGGTATAGGGACACATCTAGAATCATGTAGTAGCCAAAACCCATCTCTGTTACATTTAACTGGGTGAATGGAATATGAATGACAGTCATCGAATGTGCTGTAATAGAAATAAGGCCATGCTAATCTGAAATGGCACTGACCGCCATATTCAAAAGTAATGTTCTAGAACGTTCCTGTGTCCAGTTTTCTGAGGGTTTTAGGATAAATAACCCATCAACGTCACACCAACCACACACAGTACATGGTTTCCTTGTTCTCAGAATAAAATATATGAATGTTGTAGACATGTTTCATGGGAACGTTGCAAGAACATTCATGTGTCCAGTTTTCTGAGGGTTAGGAGAATATTTCATCAATGTCACTCACACCAAACCAGGGGTTGGAATCAAAATTATTTTCCAATCGTTTCATTCTGAACAGAACCACTATTTTTATAGTTGTTCCATTCCACTCTTCCGACCAGCAAAATAAAGTTCTGAACCGGTTCGAACCCAAACATAGTATCAGTTTATATTGTTCATTTTATAACCAGTGAAATCATTAAATTCCTTCACCAATCAGTGCGGATAGAGCAGGCAAGCTAGTTGTTTATAATATATATACAGGGATAGGGGGCAGCATTTTAATGTTCGGATGAAAAGCATGCCCAGAGTAAACTGCCTCTGAGTAGCAGGCAGTTTACTCTGGGCATGCTTTTCATCCGAACATGCTTTTCATCCGAACCTGCTACTCAGGCCCAGAAGCTAATATATGGATATTATTAGTAGATCTGGATAGAAAACACTCTGAAGTTTCTAAAACTGTCTGAATGATGTCTGTGAGTATAACAGAACCCATATGGCACGCAAAAACCTGAGAAAAATCCAACCAGGAAGTGTGAAATCTAAGGTTTGTAGTTTTCAACTCATTGCCTATCGAATATACAATATCTATGGGGTCATATTGCACTTCCTAATGCTTCCACTAGATGTCAACAGTCTTTAGAACCTTGTTTGAGGCTTCTACTGTGAAGGAGGAGAAAATGAGAGCTGTTTGAGCCAGAGGTCTGGCAGAGTGCCATGAACTGATCACGCATTTGCCCGTGAAAGCGACCTGTGTTCCATTGCATTTTTAAAGGAATTCTCCGGTTGGAACATTATTGAAGATTTATGTTAAAAAAACATCCTAAAGATTGATTCAATACATTGTTGAACATGTTTCTAAGAACTGTAATATAACTTTTTGAACTTTCCGTCTGATCTTTCGGCTGGACTTGCACCGCCTCGTGAGTTTGGATTTGTGAACTAAACACGTATCTGTATGGCTTGTTTTTGTGTATGAGCGCTGTACTTAGATTATTGCATGGTTTGCGTTTTCCGTTTGCCGATGAGGATGTGGTGGTTGACAGAATCGAAAGCCTTGGCCAGATCAATGAATACGGCTGCACAGTAATGTTTCTTATCGATGGCGGTTAAGATATCGTTTAGGACCTTGAGCGTGGCTGAGGTGCACCCATGACCAGCTCTGAAACCAGATTGCATAGCAGAGAAGGTATGGTTAGATTCGAAATGGTCGGTAATCTGTTTGTTGACTTGGCTTTCGAAGACCTTAGAAAGGTATGGTAGGATAGATATAGGTCTGTAGCAGTTTGGGTCAAGAGTGTCCCCCCCTTTGAAGAGGGGGATGACCGCAGCTGCTTTCCAATCTTTGGGAATCTCAGACGACACGAAAGAGAGGTTGAACAGGCTAGTAATAGGGGTGGCAACAATTTCGGCAGATAATTTTAGAAAGAAAGGTCCAGATTGTCTAGCCCGGCTGATTTGTAGGGGTCCAGATTTTTCAGCTCTTTCAGAACATCAGCAGAATGGATTTGGGAGAAGGAGAAATGGGGAAGGCTTGGGCGAGTTGCTGTTGGGGGTGCAGTGCTGTTGACCGGGGTAGGAGTAGCCAGGTGGAAAGCATGGCCAGCCGTAGAAAAATGCTTTTTGAAATTCTCAATTATGGTGGATTTATCAGTGGTGACAGTGTTTCCTATCTTCAGTGCAGTGGGCAGCTGGGAGGAGGTGTTCTTATTCTCCATGGACTTTACAGTGTCCCAGAACTTTTTTGAGTTAGTGTTGCAGGAAGCAAATTTCTGCTTGAAAAAGCTAGCCTTGGCTTTTCTAACTGCTTGTGTATAACGGTTTCTAGCTTCCCTGAATAGCTGCATATCACGGGGGCTGTTCGATGCTAATGTAGAACGCCATAGGATGTTTTTGTGTTGGTTAAGGGCAGTCAGGTCTGGGGAGAACCAAGGGCTATATCTGTTCCTGGTTCTAAATTTCTTGAATGGGGCATGTTTATTTAAGATGGTTAGGAAGGCATTTAAAAAAAATATCCAGGCATCCTCTACTGACGGGATGAGATCAATATCCTTCCAGGATACCCCGGCCAGGTCGATTAGAAAGGCCTGCTCGCTGAAGTGTTTCAGGGAGCGTTTTACAGTGATGAGTGGAGGTCATTTGACCGCTGACCCATTACGGATGCAGGCAATGAGGCAGTGATCGCTGAGATCTTGGTTGAAGACAGCAGAGGTGTATTTAGAGGGGAAGTTGGTTAGGATGATATCTATGAGGTTGCCCGTGTTTAATACTTTTGGGGGGGGTACCTGGTAGGTTCATTGATAATTTGAGTGAGATTGAGGGCATCAAGTTTAGATTGTAGGATGGCTGGGGTGTTAAGCATGTTCCAGTTTAGGTCGCCTAGCAGCATGAGCTCTGAAGATAGATGGGGGGCAATCAGTTCACATATGGTGTCCAGAGCACAGCTGGGGGCAGAGGGTGGTCTATAGCAGGCGGCAACGGTGAGAGACTTGTTTTTAGAGAGGTGGATTTTTAGAAGTAGAAGTTCAAATTGTTTGGGTACAGACCTGGATAGTAGGACAGAACTCTGCAGGCTATCTTTGCAGTAGATTGCAACACCGCCCCCTTTGGCAGTTCTATCTTGTCTGAAAATGTTGTAATTTGGAATTAAAATTTCAGAATTTTTGGTGGTCTTCCTAAGCCAGGATTCAGACACAGCTAGAACATCCGGGTTGGCAGAGTGTGCTAAAGCAGTGAATAGAACAAACTTAGGGAGGAGGCTTCTAATGTTAACATGCATGAAACCAAGGCTATTACGGTTACAGAAGTCATCAAGAGAGCGCCTGGGGAATAGGAGTGGAGCTAGGCATTGCAGGGCCTGGATTCACCTCCACATCGCCAGAGGAACATAGGAGGAGAAGAATAAGGGTACGGCTAAAAGCAATAAGAATTGGTCGTCTATAACGTCTGGAACAGAGAGTAAAAGGAGGTTTCTGGGGGCGATAAAATAGCATCAAGGTATAATGTACAGACAAAGGTATGGTAGGATGTGAATACAGTGGAGGTAAACCTAGGTATTGAGTGATGAAGAGAGAGATATTGTCTCTAGAAACATCATTGAAACCAGGAGATGTCATTGCATGTGTGGGTGGTGGAACTAATAAATTGGATAATGTATAGTGAGCAGGACTAGAGGCTCTACAGTGAAATAAGCCAATAAACACTAACCAGAACAGCAATGGACAAGACATATTGACATTAAGGAGAGGCATCCTTAGTCGAGTGATCAAAAGAGTCCAGAGAGTGGAGTGGTTGGTTTCGGGGTCAAGGCGATTTAGACAGCTAGCCAGGACATCGGTAGCAAGCTAGCATAGGAAGGGGGTCTGTTGTTAGCCACCTCTTGCGTTCCGTCAGTAGATTAGTGGGGTTCCGTGTGGTAGAGGGAATTAGTCCAAATCACACAATAACAAAAATAAAATAAAAACAATAGATATAGTTATAGAGGCCCAAGAATAAACATAATAATAATAATAATAAAAATAAATAAATTGTCCGATTGTCTATTCTGAGAGCTGCCGGTAAGACAGCTAACGGTTAGCAGGCCGCAGATGGGCGTTCAGGTAACGTCGAGACGGAGGAGCCAGCCGGATCTCCTTCGGGTAGACAACGTCGGCAGTCCAGTTGTGAAGGCCCGGTGGGGCTCCGCGTAGGCAGTAAAACGGGTCCGGATAGGTGACTGCAGCCCAGGAGTGATTGACGGAGCTCAAGAGTGATTTACGGAGCTGGCTAGCTCCGGAGTAATTGATGTTTGCTCCGGAATCGACGAGAGCAGATAGACACACGGATAGCAGCTGGCTAGCTGTGAGATCCGGGAATGAATGTCCAGAGAGCAGTTGAAATCCAAGGACATGGAGAGAAAAATTGGTCCGGTATGCGCCGTACAAAACTGGCGAAAGATTTTCAAGCTAAAGGATAGCTGATGACCACAAACCGTGGTTAGCTGAATACTAACGATTTGCCAGTAAAGAAGCTAACTAGCTTCTGAACTAGCTTCGGTTTAGCTTCTAGCTAGCTCCTGGCTAGCTTCTGGCTAGCTTCTTGGAGTTTCTGGCTAGCTTCTTGGAGGATTGCAGATTTGAGGTAAATAATACTTATTTATAAATATAAATTGGTGAGGCGGGTTGCAGGAGAGTGTTTTGAAGATGAGTTGATGGAAAATAAAAAAAAATGTATGTGAAAAAAAGTTGTAAATATATATATATATATACAGGACACGACGAGGACAAACGACGTCTGAACTGCTATGCCATCTCGGGATTCAACATTGGATGAAAGAAGTGCAGGAGCTGTCTTTTTAGACAGACTATGTTTACCGAAATTCACAATTGACATTAAGCTACAGACACCTCTGATTATTCTCTATTCACTATTATTACAGCCTATATGAAGAAGTAAGCATTATTAACACTGGAAGGCTGCTGTGCCTGATCCCATGTAGGCCGACCATCTTAACATCCCACAAATCCGAACTGTACTGTTTGTCACATGTTGTCAACATGTGGTCAAACCTCCATCTGGTGTTCAGCCTTGGCTTTTGATCCAACCCTGAAATACCCAAGTCTGCTTATCAAGATCCTGCCGAGCAGCTGATGTTTAGGCTACAATGTAGTTAGACCTGAGCTGGAACAAAAGCTGGAAGATGATTGCCACACTTGATATAAAATATTGCAACATTACAACCAAATACTTTTTGTTTTTATACAATTATTTCCCCATTCAATTAATCAGGGTTTAAATGGATAAGGTAGGCTAGTTCAAAGCAAGGTATCTAACTAGGCATTTTTATATAGAAGGATCAAATAGTAATGTTTCAGGCGAGATCTAGGCACAGCAAGTTATTGGTCAATTAGGCTATTCTTAGAATATTTTTTACGTTGTCGCAATTGCATGGCTGTTGTTTAATAGAGGGGAATCGCAGCTTTCCAACGGTGCAGATTTATTTAGGCCGTCTACAGTGCCGGTGGAAAGGCAAGAAGGACATCAATGTAAGGGAGTGAACTTTATGTATAATAAGGGATACATGGAGAAAATCATACCTTTCTGAAATAAAAATGGATGGCCCTCCCTTCAGCAAAATATATTCGACCTAAATCCTCCCTGAATGCTTAGTGGCCCTCGACTATACCGAAAACAACAATTAAAATAAAGTGGATAGCAGAGAACATGTCTACTGTTTACCCTCACTTCTTGGACAGACCAGAGTCTTAGATACACCATAGATACACCATTTTATAAACGTTTCTTCATCCACAGAAATGCAGGAATTTCGACAGCGCTGTGAAAGCGCACAGGGCTGCGGTGCAGAAGGTTGTAGGTTCGCAGACCACCGTGGATAAGAGTAGTGGTGGAAAGATCTCCGTCATAGTAAAGGCATTGCATGAATGTATCATCGTGTCTGAAGGTCCGATATTAAATATTAGCAGAGTCTTTTTTTTAAATACCACACAAATGACCGAAATTACAAGCTAAGAATGGATAGAGAGATAGGCCTATGTGTTCATCGTATCATATTTGTCCAACTCCAAATCAGTGTCTTGTTTGCAACGAAACTGTTTGCAAATAATAAAATCTGAGACATCATTGGGAATCTGAGCATGGTACTTTCAAAACTTAGGCCTGCCTATCCACCTCAGACAGAGTAGGCCTACTGACACAGAGAAATGTAGCTTTAACAGCTGCAGGCTTACTCTTCTTCCATGGCTTAACCCCAGGTCACAAGTGTTTTCCTTAAAAGCTGTCTGGGTTTAAACATCTTCTATTGTACAGAAAGTTAATACCTTATTAATCAATTGATAATGACAGAATTTGATTACTTTCCAAGCAAAGGCCTTTTTTTGTCTCCTCGGCTATGGAAGGTTGTTGCTCAGCCTCTGAATGTCAAAGACACGAAACAATGATATTCCCATACGCTTCGGAGTCACGTCTTTCCCGGGTAATTTACAGCTTTTTTCTATTAAAATCTAATGCTAATGAGGGGTAGGTCTGTTCTTTTTGCCATTTTCTTTAATAAAAAGGTCATTACCAGGTTATGCTGAGGTTTTAACTATGACAAGTAGGCTACATAATATAGCACATAATATAGTGGTCAGAATTATATTCTGGTCGGTGAAAAGAAAAAATACGTCCCTTTTCAACCAGTTTGCGACCAGAATAAGACAGAACTTTCAAGTTTTACCCACTGGTCATGTATTGGGCAGAAATATACAGTGCCTTGCGAAAGTATTCGTCCCCCTTGAACTTTGCGACCTTTTGCCACATTTCAGGCTTCAAACAAAGATATAAAACTGTATTTTTTTTGTGAAGAATCAACAACAAGTGGGACACAATCATGAAGTGGAACAACATTTATTGGATATTTCAAACTTTTTTAACAAATCAAAAACTGAAAAATTGAGCATGCAAAATTATTCAGCCCCTTTACTTTCAGTGCAGCAAACTCTCTCCAGAAGTTCAGTGAGGATCTCTGAATGATCCAATGTTGACCTAAATGACTAATGATGATAAATACAATCCACCTGTGTGTAATCAAGTCTCCGTATAAATGCACCTGCACTGTGATAGTCTCAGAGGTCCGTTAAAAGCGCAGAGAGCATCATGAAGAACAAGGCACACACCAGGCAGGTCCGAGATACTGTTGTGAAGAAGTTTAAAGCCGGATTTGGATACAAAAAGATTTCCCAAGCTTTAGACATCCCAAGGAGCACTGTGCAAGCGATAATATTGAAATGGAAGGAGTATCAGACCACTGCAAATCTACCAAGACCTGGCCGTACCTCTAAACTTTCAGTTCATACAAGGAGAAGACTGATCAGAGATGCAGCCAAGAGGCCCATGAGCACTCTGGATGAACTGCAGAGATCTACAGCTGAGGTGGGAGACTCTGTCCATAGGACAAAGTATATTGCACAAATCTGGCCTTTATTGCACAAATCTGGCCTTTATGGAAGAGTGGCAAGAAGAAAGCCATTTCTTAAAGATATCCATAAAAAGTGTTGTTTAAAGTTTGCCACAAGCCACCTGGGAGACACACCAAACATGTGGAAGAAGGTGCTCTGGTCAGATGAAACCAAAATGGAACTTTTTGGCAACAATGCAAAACGTTATGTTTGGCGTAAAAGCAACACAGCTTATCACCCTGAATCACCATCCCCACTGTCAAACATGTTGGTGGCAGCATCATGGTTTGGGCCTGCTTTTCTTCAGCAGGGACAGGGAAGATGGTTAAAATTGATGGGAAGATGGATGGAGCCAAATACAGGACCATTCTGGAAGAAAACCTGATGGAGTCTGCAAAAGACCTGAGACTGGGACAGAGATTTGTCTTCCAACAAGACAATGATCCAAAACATAAAGCAAAATCTACAATGGAATGGTTCAAAAATAAACATATCCAGGTGTTAGAATGGCCAAGTCAAAGTCCAGACCTGAATCCAATCGAGAATCTGTGGAAAGAACTGAAAACTGCTGTTCACAAATGCTCTCCATCCAACCTCACTGAGCTCAAGCTGTTTTGCAAGGAGGAATGGGAAAAATGTTCAGTCTCTTGATGTGCAAAACTGATAGAGACATACCCCAAGCGACTTACAGCTGTAATCGCAGCAAAAGGTGGCGCTACAAAGTATTAACTTAAGGGGGCTGAATAATTTTGCACGCCCAATTTTTCAGTTTTTGATTTGTTAAAAAAGTTTGAAATATCCAATAAATGTCGTTCCACTTCATGATTGTGTCCCACTTGTTGTTGATTCTTCACAAAAAAATACAGTTTTATATATTTATGTTTGAAGCCTGAAATGTGGCAAAAGGTCGCAAAGTTCAAGTGGGCCGAATACTTTCGCAAGGCACTGTACGTCATATTGTAGTCAGTATAAATACTTTAAAAATACAGTTTGTGACCAAAATAAGATGTCATAAAAAGATGTCATAACCAGGTTTTGCCCACTGGGTACCCCTTCAATTTGAGTCTTGGTTTTAACTCAACAGCCCTTCACTGGCACAGAGGTAGGCTATTTAAAGAGTGCACGGTGGGTAGAGGAATTTACTGACAAATCTATGGATATAGCAGCCTATAGCCTAATTTCGTCTGTCAAACAGGTAGGACTACCTTTTATTTTTTTTAAATAGGAAGAAATAGTCTCCAACACAAAGCCCTCTTGTTGTTTAGTGAAGTCTAATTAACATAAAGAGGGTTAAAATTATGCCTACTTGATTTTGGCTACTTTCAGCACCACAAGCTGTCCATTTCCGATTGATTGTGCCTCGACAGCTGCATCAAGTTTTAGCACCACAATGTCAGTTACTCGAATCTGGCTTTTTGTGAGGTCAAATAGCAGCAAGCTATCAAAGTTGACTTCCAATCCTCCTCATCTTCTTGCTCTCCTTCTCGACCAGAGCATAGCGCAAGATAGTCCAAAAAATGCACTGGGCCTAATCAAAAAAGATTTTCGGGGAAGCCTTTGCCTCTGCACCTTAAATGCCACCATAGCCCTACACAGCACAGTCATTGGTTGCATCTATGCAATCAGATCCGCTTTAGCCGGCATCCGCAGAGCAGTTGTTTTGGCAGTGTTACAAGTGGAACTGCGTCAGATCTGTCAAATCAAGGCATAATACCTAAAGTGGACATTGCCATTGGCTGCATGGAGTCACATCAGGAGAAATCCCTTGCAGCCTTGTTTGCAAGGTCGAACACTGGAATGTGAAATATAATCTACAGCTCGATTAGGCTGATTGTAAGGACTGACGCTGGAGTAGAGAAGCAGGTACGGTGAGTCAACATTTAATTGAAACAGACATGGAACAGGACAGGAACAGTGTCAGAACCGAGTAATACACAGACAGAAGACAATTAATGCAGAAGCGGGGAACGGAGCTGGGGAACAGACAGATATAGGGGAGGTAATAAAACAGGTGATTGAGTCCAGGTGAGTCCAATAATTTGCTGATGCGCGTGACGAGGGAAGGCAGGTGTGCGTAATGATGGTGTCAGGAGTGCGTGATGCAGGGCATCCTGGCGCCCTCGAGTGCCAACGTGGGAGAGCGGGAGCAGGCGTGACACTGATAGGAATCCTTATGATTTTGTTTAATGATTGTCAATTTGAGCGTATTTACAGAGCCTTCAGAAAGTATTCAAACCCCTTATTCCACATTTTATTGTGTTACAGCCTGAATTCAAAATGGATTAAATATATATTTGTTCTCACCCATCTAGACACAATAACCCATGACAGTGAAAACATGTTTAGATTTTGTATGTATTTATTGTAAATGAAATACAGAAATAGCTAATTGACATGTGAATTAACACCCCTGAATCAATAAATGTTAGAATTTTGGCAGTGAATATAGCTGTGAGTCTTTCTGAGTAAGTCTCTTAGAGCTTTGCACACCTGGATTGTACGATATTATTATTTTTTTAATTCTTCAAGCTCTGTCAAGTTGGTTGTTAATCATTGCTAGACAAGCGATTTTCAAGACTTATCATAGAATTTCAAAGTCAAAACCGAAGACAAAACTGCAAATAGGCCAATATTCAATGTCGCCTAGGATTTTGGTTGTGCTTAGCTTCTTTTTGATCCTTAAAGCACTCTCTAGTCCTTACCGATGACAAGCAAACCCATAACATGAAAATAGCCACCACCGTGCTTGAAAATAATGGTACTCAGTGGTACTCAGTGATGAGTGGTACTCAGTGATGTGTTGTGCTGGATTTGCCCCAAACATGATGCTTTGTATTCAGGACATAAAGTTAAGTTCATGACCACATTTTTTTGCAGTTTTACATTAGTTTCTTGTTGCAAACAGGATGCATCTTTTGGAATATTTGTATTATGTACAGGCTTTCCTCCCTTTCACTCTGTCATCACAGTCATTACAAACTCTAACTGTTTTAAAGTCACCATTCGCCTCATGGCCTGAGCAGTTTCCTTCCTCTCCGGCAACTGAGTTACAAAGGATGCCTGTATCTTTGTAGTGATTGGGTGTATTGATACACCATGGAAAGTGTAAATAGTAACCTCACAACGCTCAAACGGATATTCAATGCCTGCTTCTTTTCTTTTTTTTACCCATCTACCAATAGATGTCCATCTTTGCGAGGCATTGGAAAACATCCCTGGTCTTTGTGGTTAAATCGGTGTTTGAAATTCACTGCTCTACTGATGAGGTAATCATTAAGAAAATTTGGTTAAACACTATTATTGCACACAGAGTGAGTCCATGCATCTTCTATGACTTGTTAAAGCACATTTTACTCCTGAACTTATTTAGGCTAGCCATAACAAAGGGGTTGAATACTTAGTGACTTAAGAAATTTCAGCTTTACATTTTTTATTCATTTGTAAACATTTCTAAAAACATAATTACACTTTGATACGATGGGATATTGTGTGTAGGCCAGTGACACAAAATCTCAATTAAATCCATTTTAAAGTCAGGCTGTAACAAAACAATTGTGGGGAAAGTCAAGGGGTGTGAATACTTTCTGAAGATATCCTTATCAATTTACACACAATAACCCATAAGGACAAAGCATAAACAGGTTGATGTTTTTTGCAAATGTATTAAAAATAAAAAACAGAAATACAATATTTACATACACATTCAGACCCTTTGCTATGAGGCTCGAAATTGAGATCAGGTGCATCATGTTTCCATTGATCATCCTTGAGATGTTTCTACAACTTGGAGTCTACCTGTGGTAAATTCAATTGACTGGACATGATTTGGAAAGGCACACACCAGTCTATATAATGTCCCAGAGTTGACAGTGCATGTCAGAGCAAAAACCAAGCAATGAGGTTGAAGGAATTGTCCGTAGAGCTCAGAGACAGGATTGTGTCGAGGCACAGATCTGGGGAAGGGTACCAAAAAATGTCTGCAGCATTGAAAGTCCACAAGAACACAGTGGCCTCCATCATTCTTAAATGGAAGAAGTTTGGAACCACCAAGACTCTTCCAAGAGCTGGCCAAACTGAGCCATCAGGGGAGAAGGGCCTTGGTCAGGGAGTTGACCAATAACCCAATGGTCACTCTGACAGAACTCTAGAGTTCCTCTGTGGAGATGGGAGAACCTTCCAGAAGGACAACCATCTCTGCAGCACTCTATCAATCAGACCTTTATGGTAGAATGGCCAGACGGAAGCTACTCCTCAGTGGAAGGGACTGGGACACTAGTCAGGATCGAGGCAAAGAGGAATGGAGCAAAGTACAGAGAGATCCTTGATGAAAACCTGCTCCAGAGCGCTCAGTATCTCAGACTAGGGTGAAGGTTCACCTTCCAACAGGACAACGACCCTAAGCACACAGCCAAGACAGCGCAGGACTGGCTTCAGGACAAGTCTCAATGTCCTTGAGTGGCCCAGCCAGAGCCTGGACTTGAACCCGATTAAACATCTCTGGAGGGACCTGAAAATAGCTGTGCAGTGACTCTCCCCATCCAATCTGACAGAGCTTGAGAGGATCTGCAGAGAAGAATGGGAGAAACTCCCCAAATACAGGTGTGCCAAGATTGTAGCGTCATGCCCAAGAAGACTGTAATGGCTGCCAAAGGTGCTTCAACAAAGTACTGAGTTAAAGGTCTGAATATTTATATAAATGTGATATTTAACCTGTTTTTGCTTTGTCATTATGTGGTGTTGTGTGTAGATTGATGAGGGGGAAAAAAAATCAATGTAATCAATTTTCGAATAAGGCTGTAACCTAACTGTCGCACCCTGACCATAGTTTGCTTTGTATGTTTCTATGTTTTGGTTGGTCAGGGTGTGAACTGAGTGGGCATTCTAGGTTACATGTCTAGTTTGTCTAGTTCTATGTTTGGCCTGATATGGTTCTCAATCAGAGGCAGGTGTTAGTCATTGTCTCTGATTGGAAACCATATTTAGGTAGCCTGTTTGGTGTTGGGTTTTGTGGGTGATTGTTCCTGTCTCTGTGTTTGCACCAGATAGGGCTGTTTTGGTTTTTTCCACATTTCTTGTTTTGTTAGTTTATTCATGTATAGTGTTAAACATGAATAACCACCACGCTGCGTTTTGGTCCGCCTCTCCTTCACCACAAGAAAACCCTTACTAACACTAACCAAATGTGGAGAATGTCAAGGGTCTGAATACTTTCTGTAAAACTTACGAAAGATGACGTTACCGTGTTCTCAGAACTTAACATATGTGTTCTAGACACGTTTAATGGGAACATTGCAAAAATATTCTAGTGTCGGTTGGTTAGGAGAATATTCCATCAACGTCCCACCAAACATACACAGCAAAAGAACATTATTAATGTTCAAGACATGTTTTATGGGAACATTGCAAAAACATTTGTGTAAAAATAAATAAATCAAGCCACTGATTTGACAGTTACATTGTGCATGTTCATTTATACAGCAATTATTATTCAACATCTCCTCGTCTTTGTCCATGTCCTTTGTCTGGTGTTAGTTAAGCTGACTCTTCTCTCATCATTGATTTGATTTACTAATTTCAGCAATTGATGGTCTTTCTGCATAGTTGTCTAATGTTGGCGTGGTATAATAACCTGTTGTAAGGATACTGCTGAATCCCTTTGATCAATACATCATTTTCATGAGTGTACTTTTAACAGAGTTGACATTGTACATCCAAGTCCATTCACCCTATTCCTTACACCTATCAAGTTGTTTCAGATATGTGCCTAGGGAGGAGGGGTTAGGGTGTCTTCAGCATAGGGCCTGGCTATACTGGCCCAAGAAGCACATGCTCCAGAGATACCCCTTATTGGGACATTGGTTAGGGGGTTTGACATTGTTGCTGGTGGCCTGGGTTTGAATATTCTCTGAACACGAGACACATGAATGTTTTTGCAACATCCCATGAAACGTGTATAGAACTTTAATATCGTATAGTTTGAGGAAATGGCAACCATGTTTTAGCTAATTAATGAATTAAGCAACCTTATGGGTAACATTAAAACAATGTTCTCTCTCCTTAGCATTGTTAGCTGGGTAGTTCTCTCTTTAATGGCAAACAGAATTTCCCTGCAGAAAGGATAGTGATATTGGTAAGGCCAGCACAGCTAGTGTTTACTAGTACATTCAACCGCACCAGTATACAGTATATAATGTAATCGTACTATATTCTGTAGAACTCTGAAATACACAGATTTAATTTCTAATCAAACATAATTTAGTCTGTATCTCGCTCCCCTCCTCACCCTTCTCCCATGGGATCTCCCTCCCCCTTCCAACCCAGGATTGTCGCCAAGGCAACAAGCAGTGCATTTCTAAAGTGTCAGTTTACATTATTGTCTTCACGCTTTCTATTGATAACCTCCACGCCTCTCTCTCTCTGACTCTCTTTCCTTCTCTCTGTTCTATATATCACTCCCTCTCGCCTCCTCTCTTTCTCGTGTTCTCTCGGTCACTGTCTCTCACATTCAAACACTGTTGTCTCTCGCTCGATCTCACTTCATTTCTCACTCTGCCTCTCTCTCCCTCTATCTCACTTCATTTCTCTCTCCGATTCTCTCTCTCTAACACACAGGACAAACTTGTGTGTGTGTGTGTGTGTGTGTGTGTGTGTGTGTGTGTGTGTGTGTGTGTGTGTGTGTGTGTGTGTGTGTGTGTGTGTGTGTGTGTGTGTGTGTGTGTGTGTGTGTGTGTGTGTGTGTGTCTGAATGTTTTAAGAAAAAGAGGGAAAGTGAGTGATTGAGTGAGGACAAAATGTACATTCCCTAAAAGGCGCTGACAAGATCTCACAGTAAAAGAGAAAAGGTTTGCACAGATAGAAGTGTGAAAGACAGTCGTTCCCATGTTCTACCATGTGGCCTATCTACACATGTTTAATGCTCACTGCATGTATAATGTACACGACATGGCCAAAAGTATGTCGTCGAACATCTCCTTCCAAAATCATGGGCATTAATATGGAGTTGGTCCCCCCCTTTTCTGCTGTAACAGCCTCCACTCTTCTGGGAAGGCATTAATATGGAGTTGGTCCCCCCCTTTTCTGCTGTAACAGCCTCCACTCTTCTGGGAAGGCATTAATATGGAGTTGGTCTCCCCCTTTTCTGCTGTAACAGCCTCCACTCTTCTGGGAAGGCATTAATATGGAGTTGGTCTCCCCCTTTTCTGCTGTAACAGCCTCCACTCTTCTGGGAAGGCATTAATATGGAGTTGGTCCCCCTTTTCTGCTGTAACAGCTCTTCTGGGAAGGCATTAACAGCCTCCACTCTTCTGGGAAGGCATTAATATGGAGTTGGTCCCCCCCTTTTCTGCTGTAACAGCCTCCACTCTTCTGGGAAGGCATTAATATGGAGTTGGTCTCCCCCTTTTCTGCTGTAACAGCCTCCACTCTTCTGGGAAGGCATTAATATGGAGTTGATCTCCCCTTTTCTGCTGTAACAGTCTCCACTCTTCTGGGAAGGCATTAATATGGAGTTGGTCTCCCCTTTTCTGCTGTAACAGAAGGCATTAATATGGAGTTGGTCCCCCCCTTTTCTGCTGTAACAGCCTCCACTCTTCTGGGAAGGCATTAATATGGAGTTGGTCTCCCCCTTTTCTGCTGTAACAGCCTCCACTCTTCTGGGAAGGCATTAATATGGAGTTGGTCTCCCCCTTTTCTGCTGTAACAGCCTCCACTCTTCTGGGAAGGCATTAATATGGAGTTGGTCCCCCCCTTTTCTGCTGTTACGGCCTCCACTCTTCTGGGAAGGTTTTCCACTAGATGTTGGAACATTGCTGCGGAGACTTGTTTCCATTCAGCCACAAGAGCATTAGTGAGGTCAGGCACTGATGTTGGGCGATTTGGCCCGACTCGCAGTTGGAACTCCAATTCATCCCAAAGGTATTCGATGAGGTTGAGGTCAGGGCTCTATGCAGGCCAGTCAAATTCTTCCAAACCGATCTCAACAAACCATTTGTGTACGGACCTCACTTTGCCATGCTGAAACAGGAAGGACCTTCCCCAAACTGTTGCCACAAAGTTGGAAGCATAGAATCGTCCAGGATGTCATTGTATGCTGGAGCGTTAACATTTCCTTTCACTGGAACTAAGGGGCCTAGCCTGAACCACGAACAACGGCCCCAGACCATTATTCCTCCTCCAACATTATTCTACAACACTCCAGCCGACGCTTAGCATTACATTATGGTGATCTTAGGGTGGTGTGCAGCTGTTCGGCAATGGAAACCCATTTCATGACGCTACCGACGAACAGTTATTGTGCCGACGTTGCTTCCAGAGGCAGTTTGGAGTGTTTTGAGTGTTGCAACCGAGGACAGACAATTGTTATATTTTTATATTGTTTTATATTTTAAAATAATTTATATTTTTCGTCATGCACTTCAGCGGTCCCGTTTTGTGTGCTTGTTTGTACTACCACTTTGCAGATGAGTCGTTGTTGCTCCTAAATGTTTCCACTTCATAATAACAGCACTTACAGTTGACCGGGGCAGCTCAAGCAGGGCAGAAATTTAATGAACTGACTTGTCGGAAAGGTGGTATGATAGGACGGTGCCACGTTGAAAGTTACTAAGCTCTTCGGTAATGCCATTCTACTGCCAATGTTTATCTATGGATATTGCATAGCTGTGTGCTCGATTTTATACACCTGTCAGGTGTGTGGCTGAAATAGCCAAATCCATTCATTTGAAGGGGTTTTCCACATACTTTTGTGTATACAGTGGGGCAAAAAAGTATTTAGTCAGCCACCGATTGTGCAAGTTCTCCCACTTAAAAAGATGAGAGGCCTGTCATTTTCATCATAGGTACACTTCAACTATGACAGACAAAATGAGAAAAAATCCAGAAAATCACAGCACTTTGATATATCAGCTGATTTATTATGAATTTATTTGCAAATTATGGTGGAAAATAAGTATTTGGTCAATAACAAAAGTTTCTCAATACTTTGTTATACACCCTTTGTTGGCAATGACAGAGGTCAAATGTCTTCAAACTGTTGCTGGTAGTTTGGCCCATTCCTCCATGCAGATCTCCTCTAGAGCAGTGATGTTTTGGGGCTGTTGCTGGGCAACACAGACTTTCAACTCCCTCCAAAGATTTTCTATGGGGTTGAGATCTGGAGACTGGCTAGGCCACTCCAGGACCTTGAAATGCTTCTTACGACACCACTCCTTCGTTGCCCAGGCGGTGTGTTTGGGATCATTGTCATGCTGAAAGACCCAGCCACGTTTCATCTTCAATGCCCTTGCTGATGGAAGGAGGTTTTCACTCAAAATCTCACACGATACATGACCCAATTCATTCTTTCCATTACACGGATCAGTCGTCCTGGTCCCTTTGCAGACAAACAGCCCCAAAGCATGATGAGTTGAGTTTTTACCAAAAAGTTATATTTTGGTTTCACCTGACATTCTCCCGATCTTCTTCTGGATCATCCAAATGCTCTCTAGCAAACTTCAAACGGGCCTGGACATGCACTGGCGTAAGCAGGGATGACACGTCTGGCACTGCAGGATTTCAGTTACTGGCGGCGTAGTGTGTTACTGATGGTAGGCTTTGCTACTTTGGTCCCAGCTCTCTGCAGGTCATTCACTAGGTCCCCCCGTGTGGTTCTGGGATTTTTGCTCACCGTTCTTGTGATCATTTTGACCCCACGGGGTGAGATCTTGCGTGGAGCCCCAGATCGAGGGAGATTATCAGTGGTCTTGTATGTCTTCCATTTCCTAATAATTGCTCCCACAGTTGATTTATTCAAACCAAGCTGCTTACCTATTGCAGATTCAGTCTTCCCAGCCTGGTGCAGGTCTACAATTTTGTATCTGGTGTCCTTTGATAGCTCTTTGGTCTTGGCCATAGTGGAGTTTGGAGTGTGAATGTTTGAGGTTGTGGACAGGTGTCCTTTATACTGATAACAAGTTCAAACAGGTGCCATCAATACAGGTAACAAGTGGAGGACAGAGGAGCCTCTTAAAGAAGAAGTTACAGGTCTGTGAGAGCCAGAAATCTTGCTTGTTTGTAGGTGACCAAATACCCGAATTTCTGAGGCTGAACTTATCCTCTGTAGCAGAGGTAACTCTGGGTCTTCCTGTCCTGTGGCAGTCCTCATGAGAGCCAGTTTCATCATAGCGCTTGATGGTTTTTGTAACTGCACTTGAAGACACATTTATATTTCTTGAAATATTGACCTTCATCTCTTAAAATAATGATGGACTGTCGTTTCTCTTTGCCTATTTGTGCTGTTCTTGCCATAATATGAACTTGGTATTTTACCAAATAGGGCTATCTTCTGTATACCCCCCTACCTTGTCACAACACAACTGATTGGCTCAAACGCAGACTGAAGGACGGAAATTCCACAAATGAACGTTTAACAAGGCACACCTGTTCTTTGAAATGCATTCCAGGTGACTACCTCATGAAGCTAGTTGAGAGGCTACTTCTAAAATGTAGAAAATAGTACAAATAAAGAAAAACCTTGGAATGAGGTGTCCAAAATTTGACCTGTACTGTATACTGAACAAAAATATAAATGCAATATTTAAAGTCCCATATTTCATGAACTGAAATAAAAGGCCCCAGAAATGTTTCGTACGCAAAAAAATGACTGAATTTACAGTTGGATCATTTTGAATATACACAGGAAGGGAGCAGAGATGTCTACTGTAGATCTACAGACCGTTCTGCAGTAGTTCTACAGTGCTGTTTACAGTAGATATACAGAGCTGTCTACAGTAGTTCCACAGAGCTGTCTACAGTAGATCTACAGAGCTGTCTACAGTAGATCTACAGACCATTCTGCAGTAGTTCCAGAGCTGCCTACAGTAGATCTACAGAGCTGTCTGCAGTAGTTCCACAGAGCTGTCTACAGTAGATCTACAGACCGTTCTGCAGTAGTTCCACAGAGCTGTCTACAGTAGTTCCACAGACCGTTCTACAGTAGTTCTACAGAGCTGTCTACAGTAGCTCTACAGACCGTTCTGCAGTAGTTCCACAGAGCTGTCTACAGTAGATCTACAGAGCTGTCTACAGTAGTTCTACAGAGCTGTCTACAGTAGTTCTACAGACCTGTTCTGCAGTAGTTCTACACAGAGCTGTCTACAGTAGCTCTAGTTCCAGAGCTGCCTACAGTAGCTCTACAGACCATTCTGCAGTAGTTCCAGAGCTGCCTACAGTAGCTCTACAGACCATTCTGCAGTAGTTCCAGAGCTGCCTACAAAGGTTTTACAGACCTCTCAACATTAGTTCTACAGACCTGTCTACAGTAGCGCCATAGAGCTGTCTACCGTAGTTCTATATACATGTCTACGGTGGTTCTACAGAGCTGTCTACAGTAGTTCTACAGAGCTGTCTACAGTAGTTCTACAGAGCTGTCTACATTAGTTCCACAGAGCTGTCTACAGTAGATCTACAGACCATTCTGCAGTAGTTCCACAGAGCTGTCTACAATAGATCTACAGACCGTTCTGCAGTAGTTCCACAGAGCTGTCTACAGTAGTTCCACAGACCGTTCTACAGTAGTTCTACAGAGCTGTCTACAGTAGCTCTACAGACCATTTTGCAGTAGTTCCATAGAGCTGTCTACAGTAGATCTACAGACCGTTCTACAGTAGATCTACAGACCGTTCTACAGTAGATCTACAGACCATTCTGCAGTAGTTCCACAGAGCTGTCTACAGTAGCTCTATAGACCGTTCTGCAGTAGTTCCAGAGCTGTCTACTGTAGATCTACAGACCGTTCTGCAGTAGTTCCACAAGAGCTGTCTACAAAGGTTTTACAGACCTCTCAACATTAGTTCTACAGACCTGTCTACAGTAGCGCCATAGAGCTGTCTACCGTAGTTCTATATACATGTCTACGGTGGTTCTACAGAGCTGTCTACAGTAGTTCTACAGAGCTGTCTACAGTAGTTCTACAGAGCTGTCTACATTAGTTCCACAGAGCTGTCTACAGTAGATCTACAGAGCTGTCTACAGTAGATCTACAGACCATTCTACAGTAGTTCCACAGAGCTGTCTACAGTAGATTTACAGAGCTGTCTACTGTAGCACTACAGACCATTCTGTAGTAGTTCCACAGAACTGTCTACAGTAGATCTAAAGACCATTCTGCAGTAGTTCCACAGAGCTGTCTACTGTAGATCTACAGACCATTCTGCAGTAGTTCCACAGAGCTGTCTACTGTAGCTCTATAGATGGTGCTGCAGTAGTTCCACAGAGCTGTCTACAGTAGCTCTATAGAGATGGTTCTGCAGTAGTTCTAGACATGTCTATGGTGGTTCTACAGACCTGTTCTGCAGTAGTTCCACAGAGATGTCTACAAAGGTTTTACAGACATGTCTATGGTGGTTCTACAGACCTGTCTACAGTAGCGCCATAGAGCTGGTTACCGTAGTTCTATATACATGTCTATGGTGGTTCTACAGACCTGTCTACAGTAGTTCTATAGAGCTGTCTACAGTAGTTCTACATGAGCTGTCTATGGTGGTTCCACAGACTGTCTACAGTAGTTCCACAGAGCTGTACTCAGTAGATCTACAGAGCTGTCTACATGTGGTTCTA
This sequence comes from Oncorhynchus gorbuscha, assembly GCF_021184085.1. Taxonomy (NCBI): domain Eukaryota; kingdom Metazoa; phylum Chordata; class Actinopteri; order Salmoniformes; family Salmonidae; genus Oncorhynchus; species Oncorhynchus gorbuscha. Next base: position 40,705,807 of record NC_060183.1, on the reverse strand, counting down.
CAGACCTGTTCTACAGTAGTTCCACAGAGCTGTCTACAGTAGATTTACAGAGCTGTCTATGGTGGTTCTACAGACACTACAGACCATTCTGTAGTAGTTCCACAGAACATGTCTATGGTGGTTCTAAAGACCATTCTGCAGTAGTTCCACAGAGCTGTCTACTGTCTAGGTGGTTCTAGACCATTCTGCAGTAGTTCCACAGAGATGGTTACTGTAGTTCTATATATGGTGCTGCATGGTGGTTCTACAGACCTGTCTACAGTAGCTCTATAGAGATGGTTCTGCAGTAGTTCCAGATACATGTCTATGGTGGTTCTACAGACCTGTTCTGCAGTAGTTCCATAGAGCTGGTCTACCGTAAAGTTTTATACATGACCTCTATGGTGGTTCTACAGACCTGTCTACAGTAGCACCATAGAGCTGTCTACCGTAGTTCTATATACATGTCTATGGTGGTTCTACAGAGCTGTCTACAGTAGCGCCATAGAGCTGTCTACCGTAGTTCTATATACATGTCTATGGTGGTTCTACAGACCTGTCTACAGTAGTTCCACAGAGCAGTCTACAGTAGATCTACAGAGCAGTCTGCAGTAGATCTACAGAGCAGTCTGCAGTAGATCTACAGAGCAGTCTACAGTAGATTTACAGAGCTGTCTACAGTAGATCTACAGAGCTGTCTACAGTAGTTCCACAGAGCTGTTTACAGTAGATCTACAGAGCTGTCTACAGTAGTTCTACAGAGCTGTCTACAGTAGCTCTATAGAGATGGTTACAGTAGTTCCAGAGCATGTCTATGGTGGTTCTACAGACCATTCTGCAGTAGTTCCAGAGCTGTCTACATGTCTATGGTGCTTCTACAGACCTTCTACAGTAGTTCCACAGAGCTGTCTACAATAGATCTACAGACTGTTCTGCAGTAGTTCCACAGAGCTGTCTACAGTAATTCTACAGACCGTTCTGCAGTAGTTCCAGAGCCATCTACAGTAGCGCCATAGAGCTGGTTACCGTAGTTCTATATACATGTCTATGGTGGTTCTACAGACCTGCCTACAGTAGCGCCATAGAGATGGTTACCGTAGTTCTATATACATGTCTATGGTGGTTCTACAGACCTGCCTACAGTAGCGCCATAGAGATGGTTACCGTAGTTCTATATACATGTCTATGGTGGTTCTACAGACCTGTCTACAGTAGCGCCATAGAGATGGTTACCGTAGTTCTATATACATGATACATGTCTATGGTGGTTCTACAGACCTGCCTACAGTAGCACCATAGAGCTGGTTACCGTAGTTCTATATACATGTCTATGGTGGTTCTACAGACCTGCCTACAGTAGCGCCATAGAACTGGTTACCGTAGTTCTATATACATGTCTATGGTGGTTCTACAGACCTGTCTACAGTAGCGCCATAGAGATGGTTACCGTAGTTCTATATACATGTCTATGGTGGTTCTACAGACCTGTCTACAGTAGCGCCATAGAGATGGTTACCGTAGTTCTATATACATGATACATGTCTATGGTGGTTCTACAGACCTGCCTACAGTAGCGCCATAGAACTGGTTACCGTAGTTCTATATACATGTCTATGGTGGTTCTACAGACCTGTCTACAGTAGCGCCATAGAGATGGTTACCGTAGTTCTATATACATGTCTATGGTGGTTCTACAGACCTGTCTACAGTAGCGCCATAGAACTGGTTACCATAGTTCTATATACATGTCTATGGTGGTTCTACAGACCTGTCTACAGTAGCGCCATAGAGATGGTTACCGTAGTTCTATATACATGTCTATGGTGGTTCTACAGACCTGCCTACAGTAGCGCCATAGAGATGGTTACCGTAGTTCTATATACATGTCTATGGTGGTTCTACAGACCTACCTACAGTAGCACCATAGAGCTGGTTACCGTAGTTCTATATACATGTCTATGGTGGTTCTACAGACCTGTCTACAGTAATTGTTTAAAGTGAATCTCTGTGAAGGTATTAGGTGAGCATTAGGGATCACATTCTCATTAGATACTAAGAGGATTCTTAAGTGGTGACGCTTCCCACAGCCTGTTGTGTGTTTGTTTGTGTGTGTGTGTGTGTGTGTGTTGGTGTGTGTGTGAACGTGTGAGTGTGTGTCATCATCTGTTACGACCCAGCTAACAATTCTAGGGAGAGAGAACATTTTTGTAATGTTCCCAATAATGTGCCTCTAATGTTTGCGTGTCCAGTTGTCCGTTAGTTAGAGAAACATTCTATCTATGTCAGCAAAAAACTTCTGTAGCATGTTTTGGCATTGAAGGTAGAACGAACATTTCATGGGACGTGGCAAGAACGTTCATATGTCCACTTCTCTGTAGCGTTAGGAGAACATTCCGTCAACGTCCCACCGACCACACACAGAACATGGTTGCCATGTTCTCAGAATATAAGACAAGAACGTTCATATGTCCACTTCTCTGTAGCGCTAGGAGAATATTCCATCAACGTCCCACCGACCACACACCGAACATAAGACGAGAACTTATACACGTAACACTTTTGTGTATCATTTGGAACCAATTGAACGTTCGCCCTTCCGAAAAAACAGTTCCATTGCACATCACGCCTTGTTACTGTCGCCCAGCCAATGAAAGCCCTAGCTCTTTGCCCGTCGACAAGGTTGGAGCTACTTTAACACACAGCATTTTCTCCTTACATGCCTGACACACATGATTACATTGTGTATGTTCACTTACACACTAATTGTTATTCAACAGTCCTCACCTGAGATTTGAACTCACAACCTCTTGGTTCACTGTATATTCTGCCCTTGAGTTGCGTTCCCATGCAAAACTAGACAGATAGTGAAAAAACATCATCACAGCGGGCTCAAGCACAAGAATAACTGCACACGGTGGTTATGTTTCTACGTTCATCAGCCAACAAAGCCTCTTATCCTAGGGAAGACCAGCAGTCTACGATGCAACAACCAGAGCCAGGTGTTCAATAGAGAGATGGAAGAGCCTCTTCAGCACATTGGGACCAAGTCTCAATCTACAAGATCAAGGTCCTCAAAACAGTCAAGCAGATCCTCAACGGCGAGTTCTGCAGCAGTCAAAGCACGCACCCAAGGCAGACGCAGCGCGTGCACAAGTCCCCTATGCTGAGAAGGAAGCTTCTGTGATGAAGCAAAAAGCTGACCTCGAGGCATCTTTATATGTTCTCCAAGTTGAGGGAGCAGCTGCTGCTGCGTTGGCTGAAGCTGCTGCCTTTGAAGAAGCTGTAGAATCAGAACGCAGAGAGCTTCACAAAGAACTAGACACAGGGACACAGCCCTTAAGTCCAGTCCAACGTACATGTGAGTATGTGCAACAACATGCTAGGCCCTACTTTGCTGAACTTCGATTTGAAGTGGAGAAACAAGAGGTTAGTGTTGACCCAGCTACATGCCATAATCAAGAAAGTAGCAAACAACAGAACATGAGCAGAGACTCTCCGTTCAAAAGAAATTAACAGCAGCATGGTGGAAATGGAAAGCAAGCCCACTTCCAGTCACACACACAAAACTTACCTGAGTCACATGTGGCACCAGACTTCATCAAGTACCTACGCCGTGAGATGTTGAGTTCCGGACTCCTGAAGTTTGATGATCACCCTGAAAATTATTGGGCATGGAAAGCATCCTTTCTCAATGCGACCAGAGACTTGAATTTATCAGCCAGGGAAGAGTTAGATCTGATTACCAAGTGGCTAGGGGCAGAGTCGTCTGAGCAAGCAAACAGAATTAGATCTGTCCATATTTTCAACGCAACTGCAGGGCTTATCATGGTCTGGCAACGACTAGAAGAGTGCTATGGTACACCCGAAGTGATCGAGAATGCACTGTTGAAGAAAATGGATGATTTTCCAAAACTGGCTAACAAAGACAATCACAAACTAAGAGAACTAGGTGACATTCTTCTCGAACTGGAGTGTGCTAAAGTAGAAGGGTACCTTCCAGGCCTCGCTTATCTGGACACATCTCGGGGGGTAAACCCTATTGTAGAGAAACTTCCATTCAGTTTACAAGAAAAATGGATAGCACAGGGATCCAAATATAAGGAGGACTATCGGGTAGCATTCCCACCATTCTCCTTCTTCTCGAGATTCATCAGGAACCAGGCGAAAATTAGAAATGACCCCAGCTTCACCCTCTACACCTCAACTAACCATGTGTCCATGAAAAGTGAGAAACCTGCCAGATACGGCAGCAAGACACCTGTGACTGTATACAAGACAGATGCGTCATCTGAGGCCTCAGACCACCAAACCAAACCCAGTAAGAAAGGTTGAAAACCCTGACCATCACTGCCCAATACATAACAAGCCTCATCCTCTTAAAAAGTGTTGTGGGTTTAGATACAAAACTCTAGATGAGCGCAAATCGTATCTCAAAGACAATGGCATTTGTTTCCGATGTTGTGGGTCAACTCAGCACAGAGCTAAAGACTCTAAGGTTTCAATCAAGTGCTCTGAGTGCGACAGCGACAGGCATCTTGCTGCTCTGCATCCAGGCCCAGCCCCTTCAAATACAGACACCGCTACAGCTGAGACAGAGCATGGCGGGGAGCAAGGTGACAATGCTCTTCTGTCACCGCAAAGTGTACAGAGATCTGTGGTGAGGCAGTCAATCCAAGATCATGTTCAAAAATATGCCTAGTCAAAGCTTATCCGGCTGGGAAAAGAGAGAAAGCTGTCAAAATGTATGTAGTGCTTGATGAACAGAGTAACAAATCTCTGGCCAAGACAGAGATTTTCAGTCTCTTCAACATCAATGACAACTCTGCTCCATACACCATGAAGACGTGTTCTGGGGTAACAGAGACTTCAGGCAAGAAGAGCCGTCAACTTCATGGTGGAGTCTATAGATGGACCCATGCAGCTCACTCTCCCTACTCTGATAGTGTGATATGATGCCAGACGATAGGATGGAGATTCCCTCCCCCGACATTGCGTATCATCATCCCCATCTGCAACCAGTTATGGACAGAATTCCAGCTGTGGACCCAGACGCTCCCATCCTCCTGCTCTTAGGACGAGACATCTTAAGGGTATGAGAGCAAATCAATGGGCCCCACGACACTCCTTATGCACAGCGACTCGATCTCGGGTGGGTCATCGTGGGTGAGGTCTGTCTGGGAACGGCTCACCGACCAGCCAATGTTAACGTGTTCAGGTAAATCATCCAGGTAAAAGAGAACTACAGCAGCGTAGCTCAGAAACACATCTCTCCCTCTACAGTGCACTCGAGAGATCCAAGCACAACTGTGAACACAGACAGCCTGGGATGTTCCGTGTTCGACAAAACACAAGACGCTGATAAACCAGCACCATCAGTGGAGGACAAAGCCTTCTTGGACATTATGGACAAACAGGTTTTCCAGGATGATGGAAACAACTGGGTGGCTTCCACTACCCTTTTCTCCCTGCTAGACGTCGCCTTCCTAATAACAGGGAGCAGGCCATGAACCGACTCACATCACTTCGCAGGACTTTAGACAAAAAGCCTGACATGAAGCGTCATTTTATTGACTTCATGCAAAAGATGCTGGATAACGACCAAGCCGAACCTTCACAGCCACTAGAGGAAGACAAAGAACGTTGGTATCTGCCCATATTTGGCGTTTACCATCCACAAAAGTCTGAACAAATACGAGTAGTATTTGACTCCAGTGCTAAGTGTCAAGGCGTGTCACTTAACGATGTTCTGCTCAGTGGTCCAGACTTAAACAACACACTCTTGGGTGTCCTAATGCGTTTCCGCAAGGATTGCATTGCACTAAACAGCAGATGTGCAACAAATGTTTTACTGTTTTGGTGTACGTGAGGATCACAGAGATTACTTAAGGTTTCTCTGGTATGAAGACAACAACCCAGATAGAAACATAACCGAGTACAGGATGAAAGTCCATGTATTTGGGAACAGCCCTTCACCAGCCGTAGCCATCTACTGCATGAGACGAGCAGCGCTACAGGGTGAGAAGGAACACGGGTCAGAACCCAAGCAATATCTAGTGAGGAACTTCTACGTCGATGATGGTCTGACATCAGTAGCTACTACAGAAGAAGCGATCGACATTCTAAGAAAAACACAAGCAATGTTGGCGGAGTCCAACATGAAACTACACAAGATTGCATCCAATAGCAAAACAGTTATGGAAGCCTTCCCTATGGAGGACCGTGCGAAAGACTTCAAAGATCTGGACCTAGGAGTGGATCCTCTCCCCTTTCAACAGAGTCTGGGACTTTCCTGGAACCTGGAAACAGACAGCTTCTCATTCCAGGTGTCCCACAATGAGAAGCCTTTTACGCGGAGAGGCATCCTGTCCACAGTGAATAGTCTTTATGATCCCCTTGGGTTCGTGGCTCCAATAACAATGCAAGGTAAAGCTTTAAATCAGAGAACTGTCTTGTGATCAGAGTGAGTGGGATGCCCCTCTTCCCACAGAAAAATAAGAGAAATGGAAAAAGTGGAAGCAAGTTCAGTGTCTCACTGACACCTTTTGGAAAAGGTGGAGACAGGAGTACCTGACAACGCTGCAGAGTCGCAGAAAATGGACAGCAGAAAAGCAAAATGTAAAAGTGGGAGATGTTGTCGTATTGAAAGACAGTCAGGCACACAGAAATGACTGGCCAGTCGGGCTTGTGGTAAAAACCTGTCCCAGTACTGACAAAAAGGTTAGGAAAGTAGAACTAAAAATGGTCAAGCAAGGAGCTGCTAAGGTGTTTCTGAGACCAATCTCAGAGATTGTTGTTCTTCTTTCTGAAGCATCCTAGAGACAAAAAGATAAAAATAGAAAGGACATTATTTGTTTCTTGATATGTTTTTATTTAATAGTGGCACAATTTCATTATACCAGGCGGGTAGTGTGCTGCCATCCTGTTAGAAGGTAACATATTATTTTATTACAATGGTTAAATTGGATTTTCATTGTGTTCAATGGTGTTATTTGCCACCTAGTGGAGCTTTCTGGTACTTAGAATGAATACGCAAACTGGAAGTACAGAATTTGTTCTGCACGCATAGAAGCAGCTACAAACAACGCTACGGTGCAGGTCTTTCAATGTAGTTATTTCTTGTCACGCTTCAGCCTTGGAAAATATTTGTTTGTAAGTTCGATTCAAGCATTTAGCTAATGATGATAATCTTGTTATTGATAGAGTTGCTTACATATCAATGTTGGTTGTATTTACTCACAAATTGCAATGCCTTTAATGTGTCGTTAGCTGTATTACTTTGCTCGTGCGTCTTGCAAACTAATTGTAAAATAATACAATATTGTAGTTTTGTTACTGTTTCTAGTGTAATATGCTTTGTTATTCTACATAGATGGTTGTACATTATTAGAGTAATGAAAGGAACCAATAACAATTAGCTATATGGTTTGGCATCATGCCAGATGCATGGTACCTTAGCGCGTGCTTTGTATTTATGCAACTTCAAATGTTTAATGTACAGCTACAGTATGTCGGTAGTATGAATTGAATACTAAAGTATATTATTTTTTGTATTTTGCAGTTTCGCAACAAACGTTTTCAATATATTCATTCAAGAAAAGTCACGCCTTGGTAGTTTTATTGAAGACTTAGTTGTTAGCTATCTGTCTCGTTTTGCATGGGAACGCAACTCAAGGGCAGAATACTGTACATTCATCTTCCTGCTACACCACCAAGTCGACGCCACATGTACTGGTTCATCTGACTATTGTCATCATTGATTTGATCGACTTATTTCAGCAATTTAAGGGCTTTCGGTATAGGTGTCTGTTGTTGAGGCATGTTAAACCTGTTTTAATGATCGTCCTGAATCACTAATCCATTTTCTTTCTTGAATGTACTTTTAGAGCTGAGATTTACTTCAAAGTGCATTCAACCTATTGCTTACAGCCTTCCACCTATCCAATTATGTCAGATTTACACTAGTGCCTAGGGAGGAGGGTTTCCTCTGGACAGGACAGGGCCTTACTATACCCACCCAATAAGCGTGTCTAAATGATGGTCCTTATTGGGACAGTGGCTAGGGGGTTTGTCATTGGTGCTAGTGGCCTGGGTTCAAGACCCACTAGAGGGAAATCACAAATGCCCTAACCACTGTCCCAATAATGGATACTTCTGTGGCATGTGCTTATTGGGTCAGCATAGTTAGGCCTTGTCCAGAATAAACCCTAACCCCTCCTCCCTTGGCATGAGTGTAGATGTGAAACAGCTTGGTAGGTGGAAGGCTGTGAGAAATAGGGTGAATGCACTTTGAAGAAAATCCCAGCTCTGTTAAAAGTACACTCGTGAAAATTCAGGAGTGTCATTTAAACACATTAACGTGATCCACCAACAGACAACGGTACAGAAATATCTTAAATTGCTGAAATAAGTCAATCAAGTCAATGATAAGAGTCAGATTAACTGGTACCTGACATGGTGGTGTAGCAGGAAGAGCAGAGTACTGTGAACCACGAGGCTGTGAGTTCAAATCCCAAGTAAAGACATGTTTGCATATTAATGTCTGTACAAATTAACATGCAAAAGTAATCACCTATATCAAAGATGTAAGTTTAAAAGCCTTGTGCGAGTACCCCTTTGCAAATAAGTGAGTGACTAAGTAGAAGGGTAAAGAAACGATTTCAACATATATTTTAGAGACGTTCACAAATGTTACAACCCGGCTAGAACGTCTAGGCGTTCCAGATTGTATGCAGGCCTTCAGTGGCGGAATGCAAGGCCCGCATTTTAAAAGCAAACACAATGAATTCGAGTTCACATGAATGTCTTATATTGTGAGAACATGGCAACTACATTCTGGGTCAATTCTAATTGACATGAAGGGTAATGGTCTCTTGGAAACATTCGGTGCACTCTTTAAGGTACGAGTTGAACACGCCCTGCAGTAGAGTATGTGCTAGCCATACTTCTGAGTGTGTGTGAGGTGAGAACACACCATAGATGTTTGCCAATTAACCACAGAACAGTGGCGTGCTGGAGCTGGTTGCTGTGATGGAACACCAGATGTGACTGCAGCCCAGCCTGTGGGAATGTGTTAGATTTACCACCTATGAAGCCGTGTTGTTGCTTTCCATATCTCAGACATGTTTAGCATATTTTGTTAATTTCGTTATTATCTGCCCTTAAACGAGACACTGAAATGAGCAAATAAGGGTAGTGACTAAGTAGGAAAAAAAAAATCTGATTTCAACATATATTTGAGAGACGTTCACAAATGTTACAACCCGGCTAGAACGTCTAGGCGTTCCAGATTGTATGTAGGTCTTCAGTGGCGGAATGCAACGTCCGCATTTTTAAAAGCAAACGCAATGAATTCGGATTCACAAGTTGGGGCTATCAAAAGCCAACCCTCCTTCATATAACAATAATATTAATAATAAGTGGTAATTATGTAGCGCTTTTCAAGGGCCCGAAAAGCCCAGCCCCTGAACCTCCCCTCTCCCCCAGTGGACTGGCTGGAAGGTGAATATTTGAAGGAGGGAAAGTCCATAAATATGAGCAAAGGGACATTTAATTAAATAAGCACTTCTTAAGAGTCCTCCTGGGCCCAATGCTTTTGTTTAAGCATGATTGATTGACTGCTATCTCTCCTGACCAGAACCATTAGTTTTGCCACTCCCCCTCCCTCCCCTCTTCTCTCTCCATCCCTCTGCAGTCCCCTCCCCTCTTTTTCTCTCTCCATCCATTATTTTGTTACCTCTCCTCATGCTGTTTTTCCCTGTCTCTCTGTACCTCTCCCTCAGTCTCCCTGTACCCGAGCCTCTCTCTCTCACCCTCTCCCTGGGGACTAATATTTATCCTAACTGCTGACATGATAATGAGCCCATAGTAAGTCCAGCCATGCCCTGGGGCTAGCAAAGGGCTGAGGGGCAGGGCACTCCTTTCTTCTGTGTGTGTGTGTGTGTGTGTGTGTGTGTGTGTGTGTGTGTGTGTGTGTGTGTGTGTGTGTGTGTGTGTGTGTGTGTGTATAAAAAGGTGCTGCTGTGACATATGTCACCCACTCTCAACTAACCGTAATCATGGTGTGCTGTCATTGATCACTGAAAAGCCTGCTTTAAAAGGCAATATGTTCCCAATCGTACCTTGGGCCAAAGCTCTAGTCTGTCATGCTCTGTTCTCTCCTTCCCAACCCCTCTCTCCCACCTATGTATTTTTTAGTTTATTTCTCCCTTCCACCCTCCTATTTTTATCTATTTCTTTATTTCTCCCTCCCCCCGTCATGGTCTGCTCTGCTCTGCTGAGTTCTAGCTGTGAGATGTTGAGCTGCAGGGGAGTCTGCCTGGGGGCAGCTGAGCCGTGGAGTCTGCACACAGACAGACAGATTAAGAGTAAGGGGAGAGAGAGAGTAAACATTTGAGGGGTTTGTGGTGTTACCATTTCCCTCTGATCATGTTCAGTTCCTACAGTAAGTGTGCAGCCTGTCCCATCCTAGTCGCCCATCCTCCCTCCACTGGGAGCTCTGGACACACAGTACAGCATGGGGTTCACAAGGGCAGCACATAGGCATGGACCGTGTGTGAGTCTGTGTGTGCGCGTGGATGCGTGCTGGGGGAGCCAGGCAGGCTGGCAGACCCATTATAAATGCAGCGCTGGGGAGCAGGCCAGGGATTCACAGTAATTAGATGACAAAACGGTGTCGGCTGGAGATGAGAGAGAGGGGGTCATACACACACACACACACACACACACAGCTTCCACCGCAGGGCAATCTGTAAGTGTCAATCACCAGACTACCGCGGGAAAAGAGAGGGAGGGAGGGGAAGAGGGAGCCAGAGAAAGAGAACGCGAGTGGGACAGAAAGGGGAGAGAAAGTGAAGGGGAGGGAAGAGAGCAGGGGTGAAAGAGAGGCAAAGAGGGGGAAGGCGTGGGGTAGTAGGGAGTCAAAAAAAGGAGTGAGAGAGGAGAGATGGAGAGAGAAAGAGGGGCATGGATGTAGAGTAAAGTTTAAGGCCGAGAGACAAAACGAGAAGACAGAACATTGATATGTGGTGAAATCACAAGGAAACAGAGTTGAAGACTGTACTAGTCAAGAATCAGGCCTTGTAATGTATTCTGCTTGTTTACTGTAGGATCACAATACAACACATAAAGCCATGCAGCATTACATCGTAATAATCATCATTGTTCCAAAGTTAGAATTCGCTTTCAAGATACCCAGGGACACCCAAAATATAAGAAAATAACAATGATAAACATGACATCACCACAGCAAGTTCAACAAGTAAATTACACAAGGAAAAATGATCACAGCCGGACAAAGAAATGATGCTACTACTACTACCACCACTACTACTACATACAGTACTACATAGAGCCACGACAACATGGAACTCTTTTCCACATGAAGTAACTGATGCAAGCAGTAAAATCTGATTGAAAAAAACAACAGATAAATACACACCACACCTATTGCTACTACAATGATCTACTTTATAGGTCTAAATACATGTGGATAACGTTATGGTCACGTATGTGTTGGATAGCGTTATGGTCACGTGTGTGTTGGATAGCGTTATGGTCACGTGTGTGTTGGATAGCGTTATGGTCACGTGTGTGTTGGATAGCGTTATGGTCACGCGTGTGTTGGATAGCGTTATGGTCACGCGTGTGTTGGATAGCGTTATGGTCACGCGTGTGTTGGATAGCGTTATGGTCACGCGTGTGTTGGATAGCGTTATGGTCACGCATGTGTTGGATAGCGTTATGGTCACGTATGTGTTGGATAGCGTTATGGTCACGTATGTGTTGGATAGCGTTATGGTCACGTATGTGTTGGATAGCGTTATGGTCACGTATGTGTTGGATAGCGTTATGGTCACGTATGTGTTGGATAGCGTTATGGTCACGTATGTGTTGGATAGCGTTATGGTCACGTATGTGTTGGATAACGTTATGGTCACGTATGTGTTGGATAACGTTATGGTCACGCATGTGTTGGATTGCGTTATGGTCACGTATGTGTTGGATAGCGTTATGGTCACGTATGTGTTGGATAGCGTTATGGTCACGCATGTGTTGGATAGCGTTATGGTCACGTATGTGTTGGATAACGTTATGGTCACGCATGTGTTGGATAGCGTTATGGTCACGCATGTGTTGGATAACGTTATGGTCACGCATGTGTTGGATAGCGTTATGGTCACGCATGTGTTGGATAGCGTTATGGTCACGCATGTGTTGGATAGCGTTATGGTCACGTATGTGTTGGATAACGTTATGGTCACGCATGTGTTGATGATGAAAGGTGAAGTGTGCTCCATTCCATCAGGTGATGGGAGAGGATCCTTCAAAGTCTACCCACACACACACACACACAGTGAGGATATTATAATAAAATGAAGGATATATTTAAGTGATAATGCCCTCGAAACCAGTGTTTGGCGGATATATTAGCATGGGTGTCGTTAGGCCTGAGATGAAGTCGTGGGGCGGAAAACCGTGCCAATATATCCTTCAAAACACCGGCTTCGAGGGCATTATCACTTTTATACAACGGGTTACCAACCTATTCAAATAATGATTGACATATTTTCATGAAATGTTCCATTGCCGTACAGGCTGGCACCGTTCTTATCCCTTGCTTGCAAGCTACCCAACTACGGCTACCTTATTACAGCCACGTCAAAAAGTGCAGCAAGATTAACAGCAAAGTAGCTGCATTTGCCTTTGAGCGGTTTTCTAGTGACATACATGATGCATCCATAACAATGGGATAATGAGGCGAGATTCCGCCTGGTATAGAACATGTGCTCATTCGTCAGGACACTGTAGTTCAGAGGAGCTCGCCAACAACACAGCGAACACAATTACTTCAAACTGAAGCTGGAAAGGCTGCAAACTGGCTGCACTTTGTTTCGTGGTACGTTTTTTTTCAATTGGCATGTGTGTGTGTGTATATATATATATATATCCATAAAAATGCTAGCTGATTTCGATTGGCTGAGAAATGCTGCCTGTCTGTCTCCTCCCCCAATACGTTCACTACTACGGGACCACTGGAGACGAATTTGAATATTGAAACAATGTTGTAAAAGTCTGCGAGACAGACCGTAAGGTTTATACAAATCTCCGCTGTTGAAAACTAAATGTTCGTCTAAAAGAAATGTGAGATAACGTCGAGATGCTTTTTATAGTGGAGATCACATTTATAAATTACCTGGCTGGGCTGATTAGACACTGGATTGCGCAGTCAGATGGAACAGAGTAAATAGGCATTTTAATGTCATAGATTTAGCCGGTGGTAACTTGTGGAAGACACACCAATCAGCATTAGACCCACCCGGTGTATAAATTAAGGACATATTTAAGCCTCTCACAAAACAAGCAACATTCTTTTTCCTTTCCCCCAATTGTTTTCTCATTATCTGGTTTTATTGTTGGCCTTGTATATTTATTATGTTTTTACATTGTTGGCCTTGTAAATGTATTAGTCCATGATTGTTTTGTACACACCACGCAAGCACTCATGCACAGCTCAAAGCAGAAGTAAAACAGGACTTGGAATAGCTCCTCCCTTATGACAAGACACCTTCCTTTACATGATGCGTTTTCTTTTCACAATAGCAATGGCCGTTTCTTGTTACTTTTTGATAATGAGGCAAACAACTCCAGCCACAAAACATTCTATACATCATTTGAAGAGGCTGGTCCTTGGTCCTCTCTTCAGCCTCCTGTTGTTTAGCATCTGGCAACACACATAAAGAGATAGATGCAGTGCATTCGGAAATTATTCAGACCCCTTCACTTTTTCCACATTTTGTTTACGTTACAGCCTCGTTTTTATCCTTATCAATCTACACACAATACAATGAAGAGTAATACCTTATTTACATAAGTATTCAGACCCTTTGCTTTGAGACTCAAAATTGAGCTCAAGTGCATCCTGTTTCCATCGATCATCCTTAAGATGTTTCTACAACTTCAATAGAGTCCACCGGTGGTTAATTCAATTGATTGGACATGATTTGGAAAGGCACACCTGTCTATATATGGTCCCACAGTTGACAGTGCATGTCAGAGCAAAAACCAAGCCATGAGGTCAGAATTGTCCATAGAGCTCCAAGACAGGATTGTATCGAGGCACAGATCTGGAAGTAAGGTTACCAAAAAAAATGTGTGCAGCATTGAAAGTCCCCAAGAACACAGTTTGGAACCAAAAGTTTGGAACCACCAAGACTCTTCCCAGGTGGCGCAGAGCTGCATCTCAGTGCTAGAGGCGTCAGACCAAAGGCTGTATCACAACCGTAAATTGGGAAGGTGGTCTGGTTTAGGGTTTGGCCGGGGTAGATTGTAAATAATAATCTGGGCAAATTTTAAAAAAAACATTTTAACCTGTTAAGACTCTAGGGGCAGGGATAAAAAGACATGCCCGTTTTAAGACCAAAAAGATGCTCAACTATGCTTGGAATTGATAGTTTTGGAAAGAAGACACTCTTTCCAGAACTGTAAAGATTTTCACTGTGAGTGCCATAGAACATAATCTAGGCAAAACCAAGTTCCCAGGTTTCTGGAGGCACGTTTTCATGATCTCCTTATATGGCTGTGAATGCGACAGGAATGAAGGAACTTCCTATCGCATCTCAGTGCTAGTAGGCATATCATTGGAAGATTGACCACTACAGACCCATCCGAATCAGAGAAGAATGCACGCTTTTCAATGAAGAGATATATGACAAAACACCTCAATTCCAGGCTGTATCACAACCGGCTATAATTGGGAAGGTGACTGTCTGGTTTAGTAACAAAACAGAACGTTTGCATCTTTCAGGAAAAACTGGACATCTGCTATGTAACTGAGAGTCTCCTCAGGCTGTCATTGTAAATAATAATCTGTTCTTAACAAATTATTGATTTTCTTGCCTATTTTGAAAATAAAACAAATGTTTAAAAAATTTTGCGTTATGGTAATGAGCATTTTAAAATAATGGGAAAATAATGAGAACCTTCCAGAATCTTTGGCCTAAATGCTAAGTGTCACGTCTGGATCAAACCTGGCATCATCCCAACGGTGAAGCATGGTGATGGCAGTATCATGCTGTGAGGATGCTTTTCAGCGGCAGGAACTGGGAGACTAGTGAGGATCGAGGGAAAGACGAACGGAGCAAAGTACAGATTATCTTTGATGAAAGCGCTCTGGAACAGGTTTAGGACGTCAGACTGGGGTGAAAGTTCACCTAACAGGACAACAACCCTAAGCACACAGCCAAGACATCGCAGGAATGGCTTCGGGACAAATCTCTGATTGTCCTCAAGTGGCCCAGCCAGAGCCCGGACCTGAAACCGATCGAACATCTCAGGAGAGACCTGATAATAGCTACGCAGCGACACTCCCCATCCAACCTGACAGAGCTTGAGAGGATCTGCAGAGAACGGGAGAAAATCCCCAAATACAGGTGTGCCAACTTGTAGCTTCAAACCAAAGAAGACTTGAGGCTGAAAGATTTGAGGAGATTTGAGGGAAAACAACTATTTCATCAATTTTAGAATAAGGCTGTCATGCACCAAAATGTGGAAAATGACAAAGGGTCTGAATACTTTCCGAAAGCACTGTAGATAGATAGATCGAAGTAGCAGAAACACACTAGACGTACTTTGCTGCAGGCGGTCAATGAACGGACTTGCTAACAGGACACCCAGCAGGGCGAACAGCAGCAACACACTCAAGGTCGTCATTCTTTACTACAGCACATAGAAAACACAATTTTCATTCATTATCAATAAGACAGTGAATATTCAGATTTCAGATTCATATCAGGTGGAGTAGAGTAGACTACCGTTCAATTTAAAGGCAAATTTACCTCAAGAGTTTGAGGATGGAGGTTTCGGTTGATAGCTGACGAGGATGGAGTTTCTGAACCTTTCCGGAGACCAAGTTGGATGTCTTCTACTTTATATAGTGGGGTTTCATCCTCCCCATCTGCAGCCAACTGCCACACCCCTTACACACACACACACACACACACTCGCTGTGTGTACTTACAAATATGTACTCAGGCTCATCATGCATCTTGTTATTTTTATTACAGTTGAAGGGAAAAACAGAACGCTACCATATATGAATCACGTCTCCCATTGACATTTATGACATTAACATGAAAGTCAAGAGTTGTGCACGCTAATGTCAACTCTGAACCGGCCCTTTAGGCCCCCATATGAGCCAAACTAAATAACATGACTTGTTATTCTTGCCATAAAGGCCCAGTACCATCAAAAATATGATTTGCCCATGTTTTATATATTTCCATACTATGAGGTTGGAATAAGACTGTGAAAATTATGATAATGAAACTTTAATGTAGGAGCTGTTTGAAAAGACATGACATTTCAGCGGGATGGAGTTTTGGCCTGCCCGGTGACATCCCCAGTTAGTTAATAGTTCCAAAACATCACTGCCAATAACAGCTAGTTTTCGGTTTTCCCCTCCCGGACTCAGACAGTCCTAGCAAATTTATTTTTTAAGAAATTGCTCTTTTCTAATAAGCTATTTTTGTTTATTATTGACAATTTTAATTGAAATCAAATCACAATGCTCTTGCATTATAAACTGACATGTTGACCACCCATTAAAAGTAAATAAAGTGAATAAATCTGGTACTGAAAGCATAAGCTACAGTTAGCTAGCACTGCAGTGTATAAAAATGTGGTGAGTAGACTCAAAGATAGATAATAGTTGAACAGTTTAAGAAATTCAGGAGAAGCGAGAGAGAGAAAGATCTAACTTTCACTTAGCTAGTGAATGCAGCTAGCTAGTTTAGCCTACTCAAACACCCGGCTCAAACACAGGGATGCCATGTTAGCTAGCTGCCTATGGCTATCCAGCCCTGGAACTTTAAGTCAAGGTAAGCTTTGGTTTTATTCATTTATTGCCATCAGGGCCCGCCGGTGTAACTGCTAAATTGCTTGCTGTACACTGTATGATTGTAGAGGGTTTAGTAACACATTAGTTCTAGCAGCTATGTTAACCATGAAATCAGCTAATATGGTGACAACGATGTAGGCTGTGTGTAGCGGGTAGGGGTTATGATACGAAGGTTTGGCTTGGAAAGGTTCTCGCCTGGTCAGACAGCTGATGTGTTGTGCACTGAAGTCCACAAGCGAAAATAAATGGTGAGAGGAGAGCGCATAGATGCTAGAAGGAATTAATGAGCAAAGTGATCACAATGCTTATATGTGGCTGCTATGAAAGTGAACTGTGTTTGCGTGTGATCATGGGTGTGTTCATTCTGCCGATTCTGTTGAAAAACGTGTCATAAAAGGAGGCAAACGCGGAACAGTAAAAAACATACCGGAGTTTGTCCTATAGAAACTTTTGTTTGCAATTGTTGGACTAATGATTACAGCCTAGATCAGCTAGTTGCCTTGTGCACCTACATTGTAGCAACGCTATGATGGGTATAGGGAAAATGTTAGTATCATGTAGTAGCCTAAACCTATCGATGTTACATTGAGCTGGATGAACAGAATATGAATGACAGCCATCTAATATGCTGTAATAGAAATAAGGCCAATGACCACAACAACAAAAAACAATCGTCCTCCCTCATCTTCAAAACGGCACTGTGCTCAACATTTCTAAATACAAGAAAAGATTTAAAGATAAAACATTCGATCAGGTGAGTCTTCTCCTCTAACACAGGAGAAAATAAACAGAAACAGTTCCTGGTAGAGATCCCATCCCGTCAGGCTGTTTACCTATCAACCTCCTCCCAGATCCCCATTGGCATGGAATAAGCCGACCAATTGGAAACGCGGATAGAGTAATGGGTCCACAGTTTTCGATAACAATTAGATGTGACAATAAGTCAGTCAGCAGGAATGTGCAGTATTTTAGTCTGTTGTCTGTTCAGTATCCACAGAGTGTAGAACCTGTATCAGATGCTTGAGGCCTGGGACTTCATCTGAAATGGCACCCTGCAGTATATAGTACACTACCTTTGTCCAGAACCCCATAGGATCTGATCCAAAGTAGTGCACTATACTCCCTATGCATTGTATATGGACAGGGAAACATTTGTTCATTTGGCTCTATACTCCAGCATTTTGGATTTAAGATTTTTTTAAAGTCATGAGGAAACAGTACAGAATGACACTTTATTTACAAGATATTTTGTTATACCCATCTGTTTTACTGCTTAGAAACAAAAGCACTTTATGTATCATGACATACGTAGGAAGATGTGTGCTGAAAGATTGGGGGGGGAAACAGGATACAAAATGTGAATTTTATTCCAAACCCCAATTTACAGCACTTCTGTAGAATGGCCCATAATAGGGAATAGTGTGCCATTCAGACGCAGACATTCAAATACTACAGTACCACCTCTTGATAAATGCATGACTAAGCGAAACTGGAAGTTAGGATTTTGCCCCAGAGTGATGTACCATGGGAGGAGGCCTGATACTGTAGGGGGCCCCGAGGGTTGGACCTCTACCCGGATCTCTACCAGGATCTCTACCAGTTGATTTTTCTGTTTGTGAGGAAACCTGATCTACTGTTTGTCTTCAAGTATTTAATTGTTAGGTGAAAAGCTAAAAACACTGTCTTGTTCTTATACCCACAGTGTCTTCAAGAAGCAATCGCCCACCTTGATTTGTCCCACATTCTGTGTTACAAAGTGAGATTCAAATTGTAGTATTCAATCCCCTGAGTCAACACATGTTAGAACCACCTTTGGCAGCAATTACAGCCGTGAGTATTTCAGAACTTTGCAAACTTGGATTGTACAATATTTGCCCATTATTTTTGAAATTCTTCAAGCTCTGTCAAGTTGGTTGTTGACCATTGCTAGAAAGCCATTTTCTAGTATTTCCATATTTTCAAACTGATTCAAGTCAAAACTGTAACTAGGCCACTTAGGAACATGCATGTCATCTTGGTAAGTAACTCCAGTGTATATTTGGCATTGTGTTTTAGGTTATTGTCCTGCTAAAAGGTGGATTTGTCTCCCAATGTTTGGAAACCAGACTGAAACAGGGTTTCCTCTGGGAAACCTTGCCGATGACAAGCATACCCATATTGCAGCCACCACCAAACTTGAACATTTTATTGAGAGTGGTACTCAGTGATGTTGTTGGATTTTCCTCAAACACAAAGTTTTGTATTCAGGACACAGAGTTCATTTATTTGCCACATTTTTTGCAGTATTACTTTAGTGCCTTATTGCAAACAGGAGGCATGTTCTGGAATATTTGCGTTCTGTACAGGCTTCCTTCATTTAGGTTAGTATCGTGGAGTAACTTACAATGTTGTTGATCTATCCTCAGCTTTCTTTCACAGCCATTTAACTCTAACTGGTTTAAAATCACTATTGGCCTCATGGTGAAATCTCTGAGCAGTTTCCTTCCTCTCCGGCAACTGAGTTACGAAGGACGCCTATATCTTTCTGAATACTTTCCAAAGGCCCTGTACCTTTTGTAAAATAATCAAATCACCCATGTACTGTATATTGATTTCCAAAGCAACGATTCTAACTAGTGGGTTTCTGCATGCATCTCTCTGGTAGATCAGCGTGGTTAGACCGTCAGGTAAGCAGGCTTGTTCTATTGAGTGGGCACAATGTGGAGCTCTGTTGGCATATCTCCAGCAAGCAGTGTGTGTGTGTAGGGACATGAGTCCAGACAATGAGTGAGCAGAGCTTCCCCGTGTTTGTGCACAGAGCTAACACACATTGAGCATGCTGACAAAACATAACCCTCTGTATGTACTGTAACACAGACACAGGAGCTCAGGACAGGGACATACACTGCATTTCTCAAGAGGATACGATCCTGACAGACCGCTGTCTTGCGTCATCTACGCACACACAGCATTCGCATCTAAATAGTACACGTTGTCTTTTTTAAAAAATCATTATTTTCCTTTAGTGCTGGTTCATTTGTTCGCCGTAAAGAAGTGGATTATTGAAATGAACTATGAAACAAAAAGGAATTTAAAGGCTTCACAAGATCATAAGTTTACCCTCTACTGCACCACAACTGAAAGTTAGTTACACACACAATGTAATTAAATCCACACAAAAAAGGCAAATTGATAAAGTATCACTCAGGTAATTGAACATGCACAGTCGTATGCACTCACGCCCTTTGAAATGCATTTCAATTGGAAAGTCAAATTCTACTCGCTATCCTACCTTCCACAAACAGTAATCCACGGAAAACAGTATATAAAAAGGTGGATAAAGTCAGACGGTGACAAACAGACACCTTCTTTACGTGACATTCAAGCAAAATTCTAAATCCAAAACGAGGCAGGCAGCTAGGTGCCACATTAAATGGAAAAACACATGCTTGTGTGTATGTGTGCAACCTGACAGCCCGCCACACGGCAGGGGTCTCAGTGAGTGTGAACTCTGTGTACACCACAGCTGCAGACAGCAGACGGAACCAACAGCTTCCTGCTAATAAAGAGAATAAATAAATACTGCTTAAAAACGTTGTGTTTACCCCGTCAGTCCACGTTTAACGACGCTCGCCGATCGAAAGCTGCAAATGAGCTCCAATGTCACTGATGAGTTTGAGTATGGGTAGAGGTGTGTAACCCCAAAACCACACAAGGGTCATTCGAGACTCAATAGTACCTTAGTCCACTGAACTGATTCCCAGGCATTAGCTGTGGTAGTGCTAACACAAATCTAAGGTGAAGTTACTCAACACCAAAACATTGTTCACCAAACCCTCTTGCTTATACATTGGCTATACTGGTCACTCCCTAGCAGTGAACAGAACACATTAGCAACAAGATTGTCAGATTAGCATTTGTTTATTCTTCCCTATCATATTAGCCATATTGCTGTGAGTGAAGTCGAAAATCAATCACTGATAGTTATCAATAAGTCTAAATATCTAAGAGTTTCTCTACAGAGCATTGTTTCAAGATAATGTATGCCTCACGGTTTAGATAAAACAAGGAATTCTAGAGAGAGAAAGAAACAACTGTGGCAATAACAGTGTGTGTGTGTGTGTGTGTGTGTTAGTCTCGAGCAGGTTCCAAGGTCGAGACAAACGACAGAGAGAGGAGGATGAGGGATGGGTGGTGGGTTTGGATGAGAGTGGGGCCAGAGAGAGAGGAGGATGAGGGATGGGTGGTGGGTTTGGATGAGAGTGGGGCCAGAGAGAGAGAGAGAGAGAGAGAGGAGAGAGAGAGAGGGCGAAAAAGAGTGAAAATGAAGATAGAGGGGGAGGAGGAGAGGGGGGGGCGTAAAGAGATGGAGAGAGACTGCCTGCACACACTGTCAAGACAGTTAATATAAGGTTTGGAGATAAGGTCCTGCAGACAAACATTGACCAAATCAGCCATTTCAGTGTGCGAGCCTGAACTGCCAGTCACAATGACAGACAACGCAACAATCAGCACTCACTCTCCGATAAGAGCTCCACTGGGCGCGTGCAGCAAACAGCCAATCTACTGCGTGCCTGGCAAGGAGGGCGATAGAGAGAGGGAGGAGGGAGGGAGAGCAGACAGCAAGAGAGAGAGATGGGCAATAAATCTACAGAGAAGATGTGGACAAAGGATGAACAGCACAGTGAAGAGGGAAGAATAGCAGAGAAAGAGAGAGAATGAAAAGGCAAAGAATCTTTCCAACACACACACACACACACAGAGAGAGAGAGAGGGAAAATAAAATAGGTGATAGGTAAAACAGGAACGGTGTGAGATGGAATCTTAAAATAGGGCCTCTCCTTGGTCTCTTGTCACAGCAGACATTTATGATCATATAGTGGACTTGTTCATTCTTTAATAATCAAGTCTGCTTTGCCTTACACAATAGCGTCATTTTATTGCCTCAACTGATTAATGGTGCGTGCACGTGTGTGTGTGTGTGTGTGTGTGTGTGTATGTGTGTGTGTGTGTGTGTGTGCGCGTGCGGAAGGGTGGGATAACACTCCCCATCTATTGATAGTCTCATACAGTATGCCAGAGAAATCCACACATAAAATAAACACATATTGAATGCCAGGGTGGATGCCTGAGGGAAGCCAAGCTAACTACACACTGGGTTGTGTTGTGTTCTGGGACCTTGGAACCACACTGGCCCCTTCTGGTTGGAGCAGGAACTACAGCTGAGACACCCACAGAGGGTTGGGAAACACTCCTAGTCATTTACCTCCGTCAGACACACTTCGACTCAGTCGAGCAAAACAGTGGACAATAGCTACTGCTGCCTGGAAGAACTATCGGTGTTCCCGTCGAGTCAGAGAGAGCGAGCGGGGCCTCGGTGTCTCAATCACACACACCTAATATGCTATTTTTCTGTCTACTGATAACAGTATAAGAAAACAACATATTGATGTTACTACGTGAGAGAAAAACAAAAAAAAGGAGAATGAAAGAAGTGTGAATTTGTTTACTGAATGCGTGTGTGTGTATAGAGTGGTAGGTTAAAGGGTTAAGTCCTGTCCCAGGCTGCATGCAGCTTTCCCTTGCTGTGTCAAGCCCCATTAAACCAGCTACACCACAGCAATATGGTGCTATCAATTACACACACACACCAGACCAGCAATGAAGAGAGAGAGGCTGGGAGAGGGGGAAGAGGAGTCGGTGAGAGAGGCAGGAACACATAAACAGGAGAAAACAGAGCCACACAGAAGACCTGCAGCTTGGCTCGCACACATCCCGTACACACCAGTGGAGGCTGCTGAGGGGAGGATGGGCTCATAATGTCTGGAACGAAGCGAATGGAATGGCATCAAAAACACACGTGTTTGACATCATTCCACCTCTTCCGCTCCAGCCAGTACCAACGAGCCAGTCCTCCCCAATTAAGGTGCCACCAACCTCCTGTGGTACACACGGACATCCTTCTCGCTGCTGCACTCTAGACAGCTGACGATAAGGCTCTGCCGGGCTTATCGGATGGCAAACACACACAGGGCTGTGCTCCAGTGGGGAATGGGACAGGCTGCGGGGAGAGGAAGCAGAGTTGAGATCACTCAGAGATGTCCCTGTCGTGTTGGACCCACAAGGCAGATCTGGAGACATCACTCTGGTACACATTTTTTTTTTTTTAACACAGGCCACTCTACAAGGTTTACTTGATATACAGATACAATCAAATGATGCATGCATACGATAAAACAACTAAAAAAGGGGGAAAAGGTCAGTGTTTGCCAGTCTGAGGTTTCAGTCAAGCCACTCTGGCTACTAGATACACACGGAACAAATCCAAAGTGTCATTTCAGAAAAACTTTTTTTTATTATTTTTTATTAAGAAGAAGGAAATCATAAATTGAAATATGTTCTGCAAGATATAAGATAAAGAGTAGCCTGTGATAATACAGCTGAGAAACCAACAAGGATTGGTCCAGTCACATCACAAGAGGCAGATTATGTGGAAGTGACAAGATGCAGGAACGAGTTGTAATCTATTATAACTCGGTGAATTCAGGTGATTTGAAATCATACTTATTAGTTAAAAAATATCACATGCAAAACTCATTGGGGGGGGGGGGGGGTCCCTTACACAGGTAGGGACCAATCAAAAAAAAAGGCACATTTCTCTCTTTTGAAATAGACATCTTTCCAATTCATTTAAATGTGGATTCATCTCCTGAATTGAGACCCTGATCGTACCGGTGACTAAACATAGGTGTCAGCGGTGAAACGGTTAACCTCTCTGACCACAAGCCGTACACGTTACAGTGCAAACTAAATCAACAGAACACTACCCTAAAAAGGGCCCTCTGTACTCCTTTTTGATCAGTGCCAATAGGGCTTTGGTCAAAAGCGTGCACTATATAGGGCATCATTTACCATTCAGGACAGTCTAAAGTCGATTGGTTGTGAACGAGGCCAATAAAGGACGCCTGATTTAGAGTCGCACCAGGTACATTCAGGAAGGTGCAATGTTCTGAACGTTGCAAATAAGGAGTGTCTTGTACCCGGCTAACAAACCATTTCTGACATTGCACCCTACTGAACACGACCGCTGGGGCAAGCCAGCCTTCATTCTTGGAGAGCACCAGCACAAACCCAGTCAGACATATCTACGAAGCATGCATGTATGAAACCACCAGACACAGAGGGAACCACAGCAGCTGAATGTGGCAGAATGCGAGTGCCACCAAGTGGTGGACTTCCATTTTCAACCCAAATCTGAAAACGCCACAACAGGGTCAAGACAGGCTATACACTATACTCGCCGCTGCAGCTCAACGACACCTACTCTGGCTCCCTCTGCTGTTGCAGCAAATCCAGAATACATTCCAACAGAAAACAAACAGAACTAACATGGCTGTGTACACCAGCTTCATGGCGTCACAATAAGCCTTTAAAAACACTTGGGGGGAACCAGACTAGAGTAGCAACAAAACCTAATGGAACCCATTCACAAGTATAGCAGTGGTTGAAAGAACGGGTATTTCAGCAACAAGCACATGGTGAGCATCTCAAGAGTACAGAGTGGCATCCTCTCCTCGCCTCCTTTCCTTCCCCTGCACTGATCTGGAAGTGGAGAGGTGAAAGCAAAATCCCCTGGTAGGTTTCTGCCACATTACCTTCACTTACCCCTAGTTCTCAGATCAGTGCAGATTAGGGAGAGGAAGCCGCTGCATCAGGAGCTGTAGCTCCTTGTATGTGACATATCCTGGACACAGCGAACACACGAGTCATACACAATGGATATATTTCTGCCTTTCACAATAGATGTTATGAAGGAAATTAGATTAACAATAGAGGCAGCGTTGGTCATCTTTTTGTTTGTTGTTGTAAGTAGGGAGAAACCAAAAACTCATGTCGCCCAAAACACCACCTGTGAAAGACTGACATTCTGACATCCTGACATCAAGGTTTACATTATAGAAACATAATTACTAGAATGGGGAGACCCTATTTCAAGTCAATGACTAATTATATACACGTCTATGGTTCACATCAAACAGAAGGTATTCTTTCAAAGTTTCCTTCCTTAAGAGTCCCATATAGTCATAAAAAATAAGGTTGATTAGCAAAACTGGTCTTCGGAAGCTAATGGGTCTGCTGGCTTTCATTGGAACAGAACTTTAAATGACTTTTTTTTAAAGAAAATTACTCCTGCAAGAATTAAACTAAAGAGGTGCCTTTCGACCAAAACTATTTAAATATTGTAACGTCTATAAATATAACAGTGGCACCTCAAGACGAGTATGGAACCAGGCTATAGGAGAACATGGAACTGGGTTTGATAGTGAAAGTCTGAGTGACGATCACATTCAAACCACAATAGACCTGTTCAACTCGATATCAGTCAGTTCCTATAGAACAAGGCAGTAAAAACAAGATCACATGAACAACGTTAAAAGACTTCACATTGACAAATTACATCAGCGAGTGCTGCGTTTTCCTGTACAAACACTTTTTTGGTCGTTTTCTGTAAAGATAAATGAACTACCTAAAGTAAATGCATCTAAACATCATACTGAGATAATACAAGTAAACTTTAGACCCCTTACAAACCCTAAAACCAGACAGAAAACATCACCGTGTGTGTGTGTGTGTGTGTGTGTGTGTGTGTGTGGTGCAATGCCTGGTGTGTTTAGATCTTGCCGTGTCGTTTCCCTCTGGCTTTATTTGGAGTCTGGACCGGTCGGCTCTTCCTTCTCAATGCCCTCTGGTCAATCACTTGTGGCTGCTCCTCTTCCTCCACCTCTTCCTCAGCCCAACTCTTCTCTACAGCCTCTTCCTCCTCCTCCTCCTCTGTAGTTGTAGCCTTCTCCTCCTCTTCCACTGTGACCTCTGGCTGCTCCCTGTCCTGCTCGATGACCACCCTGTTCAGTCTCTTAGATTTACGTTCAGGCGCCGCCGGGCCACTGCCCCCAACTCTCCTCCAAAGGGCCTGACCCTTGCCTCCCTCGTCGGAGCTCTCACTTCCCTCCTCGAACTCCTCTGTAGTCGTAGCATTCTCCATCTCCTCTACCCCTTTATTTTGCTCATTCACGACCAGGACCTCTTCCTTCGCCTCCTCCTCTCCTTCCTCCAGAGGCTGGTAGGACACGTCTCCTCCCAGCACCTGGACCACCGTTTCCTGGCTACTGCTGTCCACCGCAATGACCTCCAACAATTTATTCTTTGCCTCTGGTTCCTCCATTGCGCTCTCCCCCACCTCTTCTCTCTTTACCTCCTCTCCTTCCATGGGCGAGGGGGCCTCCTCTGGAGCGGAGGCCGGCTCTTTTACTAACGGGAGAGGAGCCTCCTCCTTCTCCACATCCTCCACCACAGCCAACCCCTCAGACGCCACAGGAGTTGCTACTACAGTGTCCTGCGCCGTAGAGGACAAAAAGAGAACAATTTGCATTTGTTAAAAACGTATTCCCAAATTCCCTTTGTACAAATCCACTGCTTTCCCCACCTTTCCTCCCTCTACCTCCTCTCCTTCTTCCATGGGTGTAGCCTCCTCACGCACATCCCCAGAGAGGGAGGCCACTGCTGGGGATGGTTCTGCAGGCGAGGGGGCCTCCTCTGAAACAGATGCTGGACCGTCTACTAACGGGAGAGGATCCTGCTCCTCCACAGCTTCAGCCAACCCCTCCGGCGCCACAGGAGCTGCTTCTAAGATGTCCTGCAGGGGACAAGAAAAGACAGAAAAAAAAGGTGCATTTGTTAAAAACTACCCAATTCCCTTTCTAACACATACCATAGAAAGAAACATGTCCACGGTGCAAAAATTAAAAACTGTCCAACAATGAAAGTCTCCCATCGTCTCATCTGTGAACCCCTTGCTCCAATAATGGCCTCGTCCCACACATACCAACTGTCATACAAGGTTAATCCTCCTGAGGAATTGAACCACATACTTCGGCCTCGATGGACTCTTCCTCCTTTGCTGCCGCCTCCTCCACATCTTCCTCTGTCGTTCTATTCTCCAGCACAGCCTCTCCCTCCACCTCCACTCCATCCTTTACCTCCTCCCTCTGGCCATCAGTCAGTTCTCCGTTCATCTTGACTATCTGTTTTTCCCATGTCTGAATCTGTTATTCAACGTGTTTTTATGGCATAATTGAATTAAAGCCAAATCAATGCGGTCTGAAATGGGACCCTATTCACTATATAGTGCCATACTTTTGGCCAGGGGCCATAGGGAATAGGGGGTGCCTTTTGACACAACAATTGTGACAATCTATGAGTGACTGGTTATTCTCTAACAGTAACCATAGTAACACAACGATGACAATCAAAACAGAACTGCCAAATTAACCTTTGTTTTCTAACGCTGTATTCATATATTGACCCCCCTCCCCCATATCTTCTCACCTGAACTTTGGTCGTCGCCGTCGTCACCTCCTCCTCCTCCTCCTCCTCCTCCTGGGCCACAGCAGCCTCTGCCTCTCCAGACTCCTCCCCCCCTCTTCCTTCCGCCTCCTCCTGTCCTCCGTCCTCTACAACCGTTTTGGTGGGCTCAGACTTTGCATCCTCCATTCTAAACCCACAATAGACCAGTGGTATTATTATAATTTAGAGCCAAAAGGAAGCTATCATACTTGAAAACCATATATAGGTTGGGTTACAACCCGAAAGAAAAGGTCACATTTCAGTGTTGAAAGTACTATGGGTATGAGTCTTGATTGACTGATTGACTGCCTGATGAGTAAAATAGTCACTGAATTTATGAGAATTAAGGAGCACTTCTGCCCTGGGGGGAAAAGACTGTATACATTGAATTCTACACATTTCATTGATACTTTAATGTAGGTTTCTATTTCACTGAGACTCCTTGTCTAACCTGTTCATCTTCAGAGGAAGGCTCTCCTCCGTGGAGTCTTCAGTCTCTTCTCTGCCACGCTTTTTATGTCCGCTACTCCTGCTACGTGTTGACACGGGTGAGCCATCCAGCGCTAGAGAAAGAGTAGCCATTTTCATTCCAAAGTCACACCAAAAAAAAAAAAAAAAAAAAATTATCTTCTTCTCTGTATTCAGAAAATCTCAAAATGGTTCTTATTGGTTATTTATTTCAGGACTCCATGGAGATCCTAAAGACTTCTGAGCTACTTACCTTCTATTAACTTCAGGGGAGTATTTACCACCAAAACATCCTCCTATAAAAAAAGAAACAAAGACCAAAATCAACTCCTCATTACTTGATTATAATGTCCCTACACTACAGAACTGAAGTTGGAAGATATTCTTAAATTATAAACAAATACATTCAAAGAGCTGTTGGAGGAGACCGGAGACTGAAGAGGAGACCCAAAGGAGAGAAAGCATAGCAAAGGAGGAGATAAAAGAGAGAAAGAAACAAGAGACCAAGTTGGATAGATAAGAGATGGAGAGCCGGAGACGTACGGTGATGTCCAGAAAGTTGTCCTCCTCCATGCTGACGTCTGTGTGGTCCAGGGAGGCTGCTCGTCGGTCTCCGTTAGAAGTCACCGCGTGGAGCACCGCTTTATGGGAATCGGCACAACAATCATAAGTCAATTAGCTGCCCGTCATGTGAGTCTGACCACTGTCTGTCTGATGTCACCAAGTCCCCAGCCCACATCACAGCGGAGCTAATCTGAGTCTCCTGCCATCATCCTGCTATGGTCCCGATGGATCAACTGGGTTGTAATTCAGTGAGGTCGCAGATAGAAATGTAGCTGGATAGAAATGTGAATGAATAGAGCTGACGTCGCGATTCGCTACTCTATGACGATCATATCGGTTCTACATTACACATTTCTATCTGAAGGTACTGTAACTTCACATCTTCCTGAATAGGCCGGTGGTGTTAGAGCATGGTGTTGAAAGTGCATTCCTGTATAACTCCTGCCACTGTGCCAGTACCTTTCAGTGCTAGGGCTTTCATCTTGCTGGCCACATTCTCTCTCTGGTAAGGTCCTCCCACTCCCTCTACCACCCACAGCAGATCCTGGTCAGCTGGGTACCGACACAGGTACCGGCCACACACTGCAGGTCAGGGAGAGATGACACACTGATTGACCGGTTTATTTTGGGGACGGAAAGTTGTACAGCTCTAGAGTGTAGTGGAGAAATACTACCACCCTGTGTACCTGTTTAGAGAGAGAGACTACTACCACCACCATGTATACCTGTTTAGAGAGACTACTACCACCCTTTATACCTGGTTAGAGAGACTACTACTACCACCCTTTATACCTGGTTAGAGAGACTACTACTACCACCCTTTATACCTGGTTAGAGAGACTACTACTACCACCCTTTATACCTGTTTAGAGAAACTACTACCACCACCCTTTATACCTGTTTAGAGAAACTACTACCACCACCCTGTATACCTGGTTAGAGAGAGACTACTACTACCACCACCCTTTATACCTGGTTTGAGAGAGACTACTACTACCACCACCCTGTATACCTGGTTAGAGACTCCTACCACCTTTTATACCTGGTTAGAGAGACTCCTACCACCTTTTATACCTGGTTAGAGAGACTCCTACCACCTTTTATACCTGGTTAGAGAGACCCCTACCACCTTTTATACCTGGTTAGAGAGACTCCTACCACCTTTTATACCTGGTTAGAGAGACTCCTACCACCTTTTATACCTGGTTAGAGAGACTCCTACCACCTTTTATACCTGGTTAGAGAGACCCCTACCACCTTTTATACCTGGTTAGAGAGACCCCTACCACCTTTTATACCTGGTTAGAGAGACTCCTACCACCTTTTATACCTGGTTAGAGAGACTCCTACCACCTTTTATACCTGGTTAGAGAGACTCCTACCACCTTTTATACCTGGTTAGAGAAACTACTACCACCCTTTATACCCGGTTAGAGAAACTACTACCACCCTTTATACCCGGTTAGAGAGAAACTACTACCACCACCCTGTATACCCAGTTAGAGAGAAACTACTACCACCACCCTGTATACCTGGTTAGAGAGAAACTACTACCACCACCCTGTATACCTGGTTAGAGAGAAACTACTACCACCACCCTGTATACCTGGTTAGAGAGACTACTACCACCACCCTGTATACCTGGTTAGAGAGACTACTACCACCACCCTGTGTACCTGATTAGAGAGACTACTACTACCACCCTTTATACCTGGTTAGAGAGAGACTACTACTACCACCACCCTTTATACCTGGTTAGAGAGAGACTACTACCACCACCCTTTACACCTGGTTAGAGAGAGACTACTACCACCACCCTTTATACCTGGTTAGAGAGACTACTACTACCACCCTTTATACCTGGTTAGAGAGAGACTACTACTACCACCCTTTATACCTGGTTAGAGAGACTACTACTACCACCCTTTATACCTGGTTAGAGAGACTACTACTACTACCCTATATAGACAGTTAGAGAAAGAGAGTACTACTACTACCAACCTTTATACATGGTTAGAGAGAGAGGGTACTTCAGGCCAAGCTGGGTGTCTTTGAAAGAGTCCACAAAGTCCTCCAGCATCTGCAGGCCATGGCCCTTTCCACGGTGACACTTCCTGACAAATATGGAGTCCATAACAGGAAGCTGGTAGCGCTGGGTCACAAAGTTATTACACAAGCTGTCTGGAGAGTGAGAGGTAGAGCGATTTACTGTTAGTTCATGTCTGTAAGGTATGCTATAATTGATTGATACATTGACTGTCATATAAAAACACAGGATAAATCAAACGAGACATTGCAAGAGATCAAAACTGAAGTCTGTACTTGCTCAAAAAGCTGGGATCTTTTAATGTTGACTAATGTACTGACACGGTTTTACAAATCTTTCATTGAGAGTATTTTAACTTTTTATATTGTTTGTTGGTTTGGCAATGCCACTGTCAGACAGATAAATATGTTGAGAAGAATTGTCACCACAGCAAGCAAGGTACTTTGAGTCAAACAGACAGGCCTGGATGAGATTTTTAAGGTCAGGGCCCTCCGCAAGGCTCACAAAATAATTTTAGACCCAAGCCACCCCATGTACCCAAACTTCGAACTCCTCCACTTGGCAGGAAAAACAGAACTAAATCATTTGTGCCAGGTGTGATATCCCTGCTAAATAGCTTGGGCTAAATGTTCCTATCGACCCAGGAAGGCCAGCAGGCTAGTCTCTTTTTATTGGTATGTAACTGTTATGGAAGTTTGTGTTACCAAATTTGTTTTGTATTTAAAACGTGTATATGACACTGCAACAAAATGTCCCCATGGGGACAATAAAGTCAGTAAAGTGAAGTCTGGATTCTTAATACATTGCTGGAACACTTCTCCGATTAGAGAACATTAAAGTCAAACAAAAGTGGAAAAACATCTTCTGGCGATCTGCCCGTCTCAATGTGGATCTAATGAAAACGTTGGACAAATTCATTCCAGCTCATCGGTTGTACTACCATGTCCTGCTCTGCAGTGGTCCTGTGTCTTCATTGAGCAACACTAAAAACAGTTTAAAAACACAGGGAGCGATACTTTGTACCAATAATACTGAACATTGTGATGGGTTCTGACTTATAAAAATATTTAAAAAACAGAACAATTTCAACTTTGTGCAACTATATTTCTGGTGTAGTATAAAGTCTATATCTTGGCCATTACAG
Organism: Oncorhynchus gorbuscha; assembly: GCF_021184085.1. Taxonomy (NCBI): domain Eukaryota; kingdom Metazoa; phylum Chordata; class Actinopteri; order Salmoniformes; family Salmonidae; genus Oncorhynchus; species Oncorhynchus gorbuscha. Next base: position 40,674,328 of record NC_060183.1, on the reverse strand, counting down.
AAATCATCTTCAGGAGGTTGAAGCTAACGAATAGCCTTGTGTAAGTTGGGGATACTGTCCAGTCTCCACTAACGTCACAGATCAAATAAGAGCGGTTTTAGTTTAAACAAAAACTTGAAAGTTTGACCAGACAGAGACCGCTCACCTTTGGGTTTGACTGAGTAGAACCCGACAGCGTTTCCGTCCTTCCAGAGGAGCTTGGCGAAGTCGTGCTGGCCGTGGCACAGGAAGGGCACCTCAGGTTCGTCCATCTCACCCACGCGGTACACAATACGGTTCAGAATGTACAGGATGAGCCGCTCACCAAGACTCCTCACCTGGGGTGGGGACAGAGAAACAGAATGAAACTTAACAAAAAAGGTAGCACACACACACACACCTCTCCCCAGGAGTTTTCAACAGCAACAATGCACAATCCTCACTACTCAATCTACATACACTGTAGTAGGACAAGATTCAGAAGGGACTTGGTTCAGTACATCGCATTATCGTCTTTCACCTCCCACTAAAATGGTTGTGACAGCATTTACTGCTCCGTAGCTCTGCTAACCTCTTGTAAACATAGAAATAACTTTGAACTGTAGGGTTTAAATCATGGCCCTGAACAGTGTACTGCTCCTAGTTTCAAATGTGTGTGTCTCTCTCTCTCTTAGGGTTAAGACAGCATCGTCTATCGAGGATGATTGACAGGCATTGGCGACGGTGACGCCATCGTGATGTGACGACATCGTGATGTGACATAGATAGCCTAGCCTATTTGAACATGACGGGCAACTAAGTAAATAGCGGAGTTGGGCAGTGCACAGCAGGGCCATGTTGAGAGGCCTATTCCTTTGCAATGGCCTGCATAACATTTAAATATATATCTATAATAAACCATTTACAGAATGCACATGAACAATGTAGACAGAGAGATTCACCAATGCGGAGTAAAATGTCAAGTCAGGATTTTTTCTTTTTTCTCCCTTGACTAGTCGGAGTTTCTGGGCCTAAAAGCCAAAGACATTATGTAATTTTTTATAGCAGACACACAGTCTAATTGTTATTGAAGCCTACCTTCCTCTTTTCTCTCCATTTGATAGGAGGATGACTTGACATATCAAGCTTCTTTCAGGTTATGCACCCTGGATTTCGCCAATCTATTTCCTGATTAAACAATTACGTTAATCTAACAGAATTTAAAATAGTCTAAAAGTTTGGTTGTTTTTGAATGACCTTTAACATGGTAGGCCGAGGTAATAACGAGCAAGATAGAAAAAAAACAACTATTAGTGCGAACAAACCTTACAGTTGAGCAAAGCTTAGGCTTTTATGAGACAAGAAAATCCTTTGTGCAGTTACGACACCAAAACGGCCAAAAGCAGACGAATCCTACTGAAATATCATAAGAGACGGGATAGTTATGAGTATTTCCCATATATTACAAGAATTTGTCAAATGTTTTTAGTTTGAAAAAAATAATTGGTCTGGCCACATTCTCTAAGGGGTAATTTTATAAGTATAGAATCACGCTACAACAGTTGATTTTGCCAACAACACACACACACACACACACACTGTTTCTCCATTGTTCCATGCTAATCATAACAAGTTGCTGGGTAAAGCCAGGGCAGCGAGCCATGAGTTTGTTCTGACTGGTGTCTTTGTGCTCGGTCCTCTACACAAACACACCAGAAATGCAGTGCTTGGCATTCTGTCCAAAACAACGTTATTATGCATCTGATGGGGTAGATAAACATGCCAAGGGTAATGCGTGTGTTTCATCCATCATGTTGTTGTAGTATCCTGTGTAGGGCTGAACCCAAGTACAGTCGTGGCCAAAAGTTTTGAGAATGACACAAATATTAATTTTCACTAAGTCTGCTGCCTCAGTTTGTATGATGGCAATTTGCATATACTCCAGAATGTTATGAAGAGTGATGAGAAATTGCAATTAATTGCAAAGTCCCTCTTTGCCATTCAAATGAACTGAATCCCCCAAAAACATTTCCACTGCATTTCTGCCCTGCCACAAAAGGAGAAGCTGACATGTCATTAACACAGGTGTGAGTGTTGACGAGAACAAGGCTGGAGATCACGGTCATGCCGATTGAGTTCGAATAACAGACTGGAAGCTTCAAAAGGAGAGCGGTGCTTGGAATCATTCTAGTTCCTCTGTCAACCATGGTTACCTGCAAGGAAACATGTGCAGTCATCATAGCTTTGTAGAAAAAGGGCTTCACAGGCAAGGATATTGATGCCAGTAAGATTGCACCTAAGTCAACCATTTATCAGATCATCAAGAACTTCAAGGAGAGTGGTTCAATTCTTGTGAAGGCGTCGGGGCGACCACAAAATTACAGCAAGCGCCAGGACCGTCTCCTAAAGTTGATTCAGGATTGGGGTACCACCAGTACAGGGCTTGCTCAGGAATGGCAGCAGGCAGGTGTTCTCTCCAGAAAAAACATCAGGGACATGCTGATATTCTGCAAAAGGTACAGGGATTGGACTGCTGAGGACTGGGGTAAAGTCATTTTCTGATTAATCCCCTTTCCGATTGTTTGCGGCATCCGGAAAATAGCTTGTCCAGAGAAGACAAGGTGAGCAATACCATCAGTCCTGTATCATGCAACACTCCCCATCCAACGTGACAGAGCTTGAGAGGATCTGCAGAGAATAATGTGAGAAACTCCCCAAATACAGGTGTTCCTAGCTTGTAGTGTCATACCCAAGAAGACTCAAGGCTGTAATCGCTGCAAAAAGGTGAATCTACAAAATTACTGAGTAAAGGGTCTGAATACTTAATTAAATTTGATATTTTTGGGGGGAAACATTTCTAAAAAACAGTTTTTGGCTTGTCATTATGGGATATCGTGTGTACATGGATGAGGGGAAAAAAACTATGTTATCCATTTTAGTATAAGACTAACGTAAGAAAATGTGGAAGAGGTCAAGGGGCGTGAATACCTTCCGAATGCACTGAATTAGGCCTGTAGGCTACCTGGCCTGCATATAAAATGTGCTTATTGGGGATCTGATAGTATTTGGAATTGGTTTAACGCACCACCACTAATGAGCTGTGGAGCTTCAAAGTAATCTTTTCTTCCCATCAAACAGCAAGCAAACTAAGTCTGTTTTACATCCATTGAGAATAACAATAGTTCCTCAATGCGTTTGAAAAATCTTTCCAGTTCTCTCCGTTTCCATAACCACCCAGTGTGAAAGGGAACAATGTAATGCTCCGATTCAGTGGAAACATCATCTGTAGCTCAGTTGGTAGAGCATGGCGCTTGTAACGCCAGGGTAGTGGGTTCGATCCCCGGGACCACCCATACGTAGAATGTATGCACACATGACTGTAAGTCGCTTTGGATAAAAGCGTCTGCTAAATGGCATATATTATTATATTATTAAAACAAAACCTACCTGATGATTTCGTATCCCTTGCGCAAATAGCCTACAGCTGTGTCTGGCACAGGAAGCGGAGTTTTGTTATTTAGACCAATTGATTGTCGTTTTTTTGGGGGGGGGGGGAGCCCTAATCCTGTGTGTCCCCTCGTATTGTCAGATTCAGAGCTTTTCCTTACACCAGACATAACCGAGATCCTACCTCAACAGAGTGTGTTTGTGTGTTTCAATGTGCTAGCTTTACATTAAATCTTGTGTTGTAGTGTGTGCGTGTGTGTGTGTACCTTGACCAGGCCAGTTCTGGAGGGGTCTGAGGTTCTGAGGATGTCCTCTACTGACCACCACTGTCCTGCCAGGTACAGAGCTACCGCTGGAGACATTGAGAATGGAGTTCGATGAGTATGACATATGGTTAGAATCCAAACTTACGCTGTAGGAAATATAAACCCCCAGGCCATAACCTAAACTATAGTATATCTGAATGGATCGGCTGTGTGTATGCTGGTCGTTTCAAACAAAATAGCTTACACCTACAGTATCTATGTGGTGGAAACTATCAGCTTACACTGACTGTGTCAAAGGATAGAGACAGGTGGGCTCAGGATGGGTTTTCAGACTGTGCAGAGGTTGTGTGTAAAAGGGTTGTGTGTACCTGTGAGCTGATCATCTGGGGAGAACAGGGCCATAACCTTGTGCTTCAGGTCTCCTCCATAGATGGGAACAAAACCAACGTTGCATAGACCGATACTGATCTGAGAGGGAGAGAGAGAAAGTGTGACATGGTGTTAGAGTTGACTAAACTAACAGTGTGTGTGTGTGTGTGTGTGTGTGTGTGTACCTTTCTGTGGTTGGGCAGGGTAAAGCTCTCGGTCTTGTCGGGGCTGACATATCGTAGCTGGGTCATGTAGCCCTCTGCTGCCTGTTCCACCTCCTCTTGCCTTACTGAATCCAACACGTCCACAGGGAACTCCATCCCTACAGGGCAAAGGTCAGGAGTCACAGGGTCACTCATGCCAAATAAAATATATAATGTCTGGTCCCGTTGATGAACACAGTGGGAACGGATTATTTTAAAACAAGCCTAACTTTACACCTGCATTCTGTCTTCCCCTAGGCCCAACGTAAAACCACCTTCTCTTCATATCCAAAATAAACCCAAATCAATGAAAATGGAGTCGCACCATGTATAAAGTGCTGAAATACTAACTCTGTGGCTCAGTCGACAGACAAGGCCTGCACAATAAAAGCCATGCTATTCTGATGTTACCAATCAACAATTGTTGTTTTATTCGTCACATGCATCGGAAATGGGTGTAGACTAACAGTGAAATGCTTACTTCAGTGACACACTTCCAATGCTGCCCTACCTTGAAGGACAAAACATCCCCACCTATAAAAACACCTATGTACAGAGCCCTCAACATGGACAACCATAGAGAACAGGCTACTTCCATCTGGCCACTACACAACCAACCACATGCACACTGAAGAGGATGGGAGGAAAAACGCTGACATTTTGTCAGCAAATTAATCGTACTGTTTATAGTATTTAGAAATTACAGTCACCACGGTCTCATTGCAGAAAGGTCCCTCACATGATAATTATTAATATGAAGGAGATCAAGACTATGTTATAGATGAATAGTCAGCTATTGAATTAAAGGGACAAACAAAATAACATTCAAATAATCAGATATGGAAATTGAAAACAAAAGGGTCCATTGTGCTAAATGTTATGAGGCAATACTTTCCCTTCGGGATAAGTTAGATATTACTGCACAGTATGTTTTACAAGCAAAAGAGAGAGTGTGTGTGTGTGCTTTCAACCGATGCTGGTTCACCGGTTTCTTATTAGACACTGGAAGGACCACGTCCCCGGAGGAGACTTTACAGTGGGACTCGGGGCCTGTTCCGTGAGCCGAAGCAGACACACACACACACACACACACATCAGCACTAATGAAAACCAGGTCATGTCTTCTGTGACGCTGGCCTGTTGCCAGTGTACACACTGTCACAACTCGGACACACACAGGCACGCGCACACCAGAGACACAGGCGCACGCACACCAGAGACACAGGCGCACACACACCAGAGACACAGGCCCCGGAGACACAGGCCCCAGAGACACAGGCCCCGGAGACACACGCGCACACAAATTAGTGTACAGGAAAACACTCTTGGATGCACGTACGAGTCTACACACACACAGGTTCCGCCTGTCCCAGAGAGTTGGCAGTAGTCCCAGCCATCCTGAGATGTTCTGTGACTGTCTGTCACCCCCGATCTGCGTCAGCATCACACCAGAAAAAGAGGACAGAAGACTGAGAACTAAAAGGAGCCCCCCCCCACAAATTCCATTTAGTTTTTCCATGTTTTCGTTTCCCCCAGTTTTTTACTCAACAAATATCACTGCTGCTAGACACCTGATTGACCTGAGTGCTTTCAGAAAGTATTCACATCCCTTGACTTTTTACAACTTAATAAAAAGCTCAAATGTTGAGTCAACTATTCAACCCCTTTGTGATGTCATGCCTAAATAATTTCATGAGTAAAAAATTTGCTTAACAAGTCACAAATGGCAGAGACTGTGTACAATAATGGTGTTTATCATAATTTGACTACCCAGTCTCTGCATAACACAGTAATTTCCCTCAGTCGAGCAATGAATTTCAAGCACAGATTCAACAATAAAGACAAGGTAGGTTTTCCAATGCCTAGCAAAGAAGGGGACCTATTAGAAGATGGGTAGAAATGGCCTCCCGGGTGGCGCAGTGGTCTAAGGTACTGCATCACAGTGCTAGCTGTGCCACCAGTTGAGCCCAGGCTCTGTTGCAGCCGGCCGCAACCGGGAGGCCCATGGGGTGGTGCACAATTGGCCCAGTATCGTCCGGGTTAGGGAGGGTTTGGCCAGGGGATATCCTTGTCTCATCGCGCTAGCGACTCCTGTGGCGGGCCGGGCGCAGTGCACGCTGACCAGGTCGCCATGTGTAGTGTTTCCTCCGACACATTGGTGCGGCTGGCTTCCGGGTCGGATGTGCATTGTGTCAAGAAGCAGTGCGGCTTGGTTGGTTTGTGTTTCGGAGGACACATGGCTCTCGACCTTCGCCTCTCCCGAGTCCGTACAGGAGTTGCAGCGATGAGACAAAACTGTAACTACTACCAATTGGATACCATGAAATTGGGGAGAAAAAAAAATGGGTAAAAAATAAATAAAAGCAGACATTGAATATCCCTTTGAGCATGGTGAAGTTATTCATTACACTTTGGATGGTGTATCAATACAACCAGTCACTACAAAGATACAGGTGTCCTTCCTAACTCAGTTGATGTAGAGGAAGGAAAACGCACAGGGATTTCACTGAAAGAGGCAAACGGTGATTTGAAACCAGTTAGAGTTAAATGGCTGTGATAGAAGAAAACTGAGGATGGATCAACATTGTAGTTACTCCACAAATACTAACCTAACGGACAGGGTGAAAAGGAGGAAGCCTGAACAGAACACAAATATTCCAAAATATGCACTAACAGCACTAAAGTGATAAGTAACTTTTTTTTGCAGTAACTTTTTGTCATGAATACAAAGCATTATGGGGCAAATCCAACACGTCACCGAATACCACGCCCCATATTTTTAAGCATGATGGTGACTACATCATGTTATGGGTATGCTTGTCATCAGCAAGGACTAGAGTTAAAAAGTCCTAAAGGAAAACCTGGTTCAGTCTGGTTTCCAACAGACACTGGGAGACAAATTTACCTTCCAGCAGGACAATAACCTAAAAGACAAGCCAAATATACACTGGCGTTACTTACCAAGACGACATTGAACGTTCCTGAGTGGTCTAGTTCCTGTTTACTTAAATCTACTTGAAAATCTATGGCAAGTCTTGAAAATGGTTGTCTAGCAATGATCAACAACTTGACAGAGCTTGAAGTTTGCAAAATTCTAAAAACCTCACAGCTGTAATTTCTGCCAAAAGTTGGTACTAACATGTATTGACTCAGGGGGTTGAAAACGTATCAAATAAAGTGTTTTTTAAAATTAGTCCATTGACAAAGTGAATATTAAAATCGCTTTTAATTCCACTGTGTAACAAAATGTGGAAAAAGTCAAGGGGTGTGAACACTTTCTGAAGGCCCTGAATGAGTGACTATTTACCAGTTGTGTACTCATTCTCAGAGACTTTTTGTTTGGGGGATACCTGTAGACCGGCCGCGACTCGTCAAATTTGTATTTTGTGGTTGGGGCAGCTCTAAAATGCAGGCGTTTCAGCCTGGCTCAGTGCTTTTTGTGGTGGTTTGGGCCAGCCAGCAGAAAATAGAGCGCTGCACCGTGATTGGCTCAGTGTTCTGTCACTCATGGGGACACTACGTCACTGCCAAGTCCAGGGGAAAAGCTAGAACATTCTAGCCCCTTGGGTGTTGCCTTAGAGTTACATTAGAAGTGCCCATCAAAGAAAGCTCAAGGTCATTGGCCACAGAACGTGATTTGACATCATTTTATGTCTACAGTAGCTGATTGGACTGATCATGTTCAAGAGAGCACAGCAAGGTGAGCCCAAAAATGTATTGTGCTGCTTTATAAATGACATAATCTCAAATCAAATTTATTTAAATAGCCCTTCGTAGATCAGCTGATATCTCAAAGTGTTGTACAGAAACCCAGCCTAAAACCCCAAACAGCAAGCAATGCAGGTGCAGAAGCACGGTGGCTAGGAAATACTCCAGGCCAAAAGGCCAAAAACCTAGGAAGAAACCTAGAGAGGAACCAGGCTGTGGGGTGGCCAGTCCTCTTCTGGCTGTGCCGGGTGGAGATTATAACAGAACATGGCCAAGATGTTCAAATGTTCATAAATGACCAGCATGGTCCAATAATATTATTAAGGCAGAACAGTTTAAACTGGAGCAGCAGCACGGCCAGGTGGACTGGGGACAGCAAGGAGTCATCATATCAGGTAGTCCTGAGGCATGGGGCTCAGGTCCTCCGAGAGAGAGACAATTAGAGCACACTTAAATTCACACAGGACACCGAATAGGACAGGAGAAGTACTCCAGATTTAACAAACTGACCCTAGCCCCCAATACATAAACTACTGCAGCATAAATACTGGAGGCTGAGACAGGAGGGGGTTAAGAGACACTGTGGCCCCAGCCGAGGACACCCCCGGACAGGGCCAAACAGGAAGGATATAACCCCACCCACTTTGCCAAAGCACAGCCCCCACACCACTAGAGGGATATCTTCAACCACCAACTTACCATCCTGAGACAAGGCCGAGAATAGCCCACAAAGATCTCCGCCACGGCACAAACCAAGGGGGGGGGGGGCACCAACCCAGACAGGAAGATCAAATCAGTGACTCAACCCACTCAAGTGAGTGAGCCATCCCAATTGAGCCATCCCCATCACTTTGCCCAATTGAGCCATCCCGAGCTGGGTTAGTTCGTTTCATGTCTCAGGCACTAGGCCTGTGCCACGAGAGAGCAGAGTTAGCAGCACATTCACCATTCTCCCAAACAGCTAAGGCAAATCCGGGGGATGCAGGTGAGCAAACCCCTGTTCATGATTTTACTCATTAAGCAAAGAGGCAGACACAATTTTTTTTAACTCAGTCCGATCAAGAATATAAGCTTTCTGAGTTTTGATCCACTCTGGGTGTAATATTTTTAGATGTTGACCTGTAATTGATTGTGTGTCCACATTTATCCTTTTCTTCTCAAATTTGAAAAATAAATTAGAGGTCCAGACCTTGGGGTCCTCATGTAATTACGGCCCTTATGACATGTTTGTTACTTTGGGTGAGTGTGTTTCCCTACAGGCATCTCTCAACTTGAGGTAGCCCCCTACTGCCTTTCTTGCAGCTAGCACTACAACTGTGCTCCCCCTCACATGCTCACCACAACTCCCGCATTGCAAAATACATTTACACATACATGTTATTCAATCATTGCACGGGTCAGCCAACATCGGTGTGGACAGGCGCTAAAATAGAACTTGGTTCCATTTGTGACGCTCCACGCGCTGCAAGTCCAGCCTCTCAAATCTCCTCATTGTTTTTTAGGAGCATATACCCACGTGTGTGATTGAAAGAAACTGAGGTCCACACTCCAGTCGGTTGTGGTACCTAAAGTTGGTTGCCAACCGCCATATAAGGTCCAAAATAAGAGGCCTGAAGGACAGAGGAGACGACTAGAAACAAATTTGGTTTACTGTTAAATTGTGCATTTCAGGTAAAATAACAACCCAATGTTTATATCCCAGGACAAGTGAGCTAGCAACAGCAAGCTAGCTAAATAGGACAAGTGAGCTAGCAACAGCAAGCTAGCTGGCTAAATTGCCACAGATGTTTAATGCTTTTCAACCTGTCACCAAATTAATACAATTGGTTCAGAGTTTGTTTTGATACTTCAACCTGCGTGTCCTCATGTGGGTGGACAAAAATCAACTTGCGTGCAGTCTGGTCAGCATGTTAGCCCTTTTCTTGACCAGAATGATTTGTTTCCAGCCGAACATGTTGGGGTTGCGCTGACACGGGTCACTACACCTATAACCTCGGGGGCTCAGCGACCCGCCAACATGGGGCAGCAGGTAGCCTAGTGGTTAGAGCACTGGGCCAGGAACCGAAAGTTTGCTGGATCGAATCCCCGAGCTGACAAGGTAAAAATCTGTAGTTCTGCCCCTAAACAAACCAGTTAACCCACTGTTCCCCTGGTAGCCCATCATTGTAACTAAGAATTTGTTCTTAACTGACTTGCCTAGTTAAATAAAGGTTAAATAAAAATATGATCCAGGTTTGGGGTAAGTCTTTCGCACAGACACACACGTCAACCCTCTCCCCAACATCAGAAACCCACACTCTCTGAATAGCCCCCCCACCCGCATAACTTTACCATGGCATTCCAGAGCTTTGCTGTGTGCTCCATTAGGCCAGGGTGGGGGTGTGGTGTTAAAAAAATCTGCCCTGTTCCCTGCTGACATTTTGTGCTGCTCCTGTGAACCATATATGGTTGCTCACATGTTACACACTACTGTCACACTGGGGAAATGAGAGTTAATAAGCAGGGGGATATAATATCAGCGTAACTAAAGTAGGTTATTCATTTCTGAATAGTTTGAGGAAAACCTACTGCTGTTATTGCGTGGAAATGGAGAAGTCTGTGTGTAAGTGATCTTATGTAGTGTGTCTATGTGCAGTGGAGATGTGAATTCACGTTAAACTTATCTCCACTAAACCTCTCTCTGCAACTGGATCCTGGACTTCCTGACGGGCCGCCCCCATGTGGTAAGGGTAGGTAACAACTGACTGAATTTTCCCGCAAATTTTCCATGGGAAGTTAAGACTGGGAATTTAGATTAAATTCATCAAAAAAAGGTTAGCTTATAACAGTGAACCTTTTTGTGTGAGACAAAGCAATTCTAGGTCTTGTGGGGTATTTTGGTTAAACTATCCCCAATTCAGTGGATTTGCAACCCTCTGCATGCACAGTGCATTCTTTCATCACATGTACAGCTGAATCTCAAGATCTTGCACACTAATGAGATGCTATGGAGTCCACACTGTCTGAGCCAAGGATATATGCTTTCTGGTAAGTTGATTACAATACTGGGCGGGGTGAATGTTATATGACATGATTTCTTGTTAACTAGTAAATAGTAGCCTACAGAAAAGTATGTTTCAAATAATTTCTAACAATTTCTGCTAGTTAGTTTTTGCTACCATGTGGGTTTTTAGCTTGCTTGAGCCTGCTAACTGAGCAGTGTTAATACACCTGTTTCCATACAAGTTTCATTTAAAAACATTTCTTTAAAAAGTTGTTTAATCTATCTGCTTAACTATTTCTGTACGTGGAACTGTATTTGTTTTTACTCTTCTAATCTTTACAGGAAAATGCCACAGGCACTATCTGATGTGTGGAGACATTTAACTACAGCTAATGTAGAAGGAAAAGCCATTTGCAAATGCCAAATCATGTGTGAAGAATGCAACAAAGATGCAGTATCATCTGGCCAAGTGCATAAAGTTCCCTAAGCGCTCACAAGCAACCTCTGACAAAAGTCCCTCTTCTATTCGAGGTGAAAATGATGAAGCAGACACCGTATCGATAGCAACAGCTCATGGTCCTCCTGGAATCATACGTTTTTTACTCAATGGAGGAACGTAGTCAGAAATGCTGATGAATGTCTTGCTCGAGCTGTGAATGCATCTGGTTCACCTCTGATGCTCACAGGCAATGAGTATTGGAAAAGATTTCTGAATGTTCTTTGCCCAGCATATACCCCTTCAACCAGACATGCTTTATCTACTAATTTGCTGGATGCAGAGTTCAGAGTTCATGTGAAAGTCAAGCAAATCATAGAGAAAACAGACTGTATTGCAATCATCTCCGATGGGTGGTCGAATGTTCGTGGGCAAGGAATAATTAACTACATCTCCACCCCTCAACCAGTATTCTACAAGAGCACGGACAAGGGAAAACAGACACACATTGCAGATGAGCTGAAGGCAGTCATCAATGACCATGGACCACAGAAGCTACAGTTGAAGTTGAAAGCCTACATACACCTTAGCCAAATACATTTAAACTCAGTTTCACAATTCTTGACATTTTAATCCTAGTAAAAATTCCCGGCCTTAGGTCAGGTAGGATCACCACTTTATTTTAATGTTAAATGTCAGAATAATTGTAGAGAGAATGATTTCACCTTTATTTTCTTTCATCACATTCCCAGTGGGTCAAAGTTTACATACACTCAATTAGTATTTGGTAGCATTGCCTTTACATTGTTTAACTTGGGTCAAATGTTTCAGGTAGCCTTCCACAAGCTTCCCACAATAAGTAGGGTGAATTTTGACCCATTCCTCGACAGAGCTGGTGTAACGCAGTCAGGTTTGTAGGCCCCCCTTGCTCCCACACGCTTTTTTCAGTTCTGCCCACAAATGTTTTATAGGCTTGAGGTCAGGGCGTTGTGATGGCGACTCCAATACCTTGACTTGGTTGTCCTCATGCCATTTCGCCACAACTTTGAAAGTATGCTTGGGGTCATTGTCCATTTGGAAGACCCATTTGCAACCAAGCTTTAACTTCCTGACTGATGTCTTGAGATGTTGCTTCAATATGTCCACATAATTTTCCTGCCTCATGTTGCCATCTATTTTGTGATGTGCACCAGTCCCTCCTGCAGCAAAGCACCCCCACAACATGATGCCCTGCCAACCCCTAGCTTCACGGATGGGATGGTGTTATTCGGCTTGCAAACCTCCCCCTTTTTCCACCAAATGTAACGATGGTATTATGGCCAAACAGTTCTGTTTTTGTTTCATCAGACCAGAGGACATTTCTCCAAAAAGTACAATCATTATCCCCATGTGCAGTTGCAAACCGTAGTCTGGCTTTTGTAATGGCGGTTTTGGAGCAGTGGCTTCTTCCTTGCGGACCGGCCTTTCAGGTTATGTCCATACAGGACTCATTTTACTGTGGATATAGATACCTTTGTACCCGTTTCCTCCAGCATCTTCACAAGGTCCTTTGCCGTTGTTCTGGGATTGATTTGCACTTTTCTTACCAAAGTACGTTCATCTCTAGGAGACAAAACAAGTCTCCTTCCTGAGCGGTTTCACGGCTGCTAGGTCCCATGGTGATTATACTTGCGTACTATTGTTTGTACAGATGAACGTGGTACCTTCAGGCGTTTGGAAATTGCTCCCAAGGATGAACCAGACTTGTGGAGGGCTACATTGTTTTCCATGAGGTCTTAGCTGATTTCTTTTGATTTTCCCATGATGTCAAGCAAAGAGGCACTGAGTTTGAAGGTCAGCCTTGAAATACATCCACAGGTACACCTCCAATTGACTCAAATGATGTCAATTTGCCTATCAGAAGCTTCTATAGCCATGACATCATTTTCTGGAATTTTCCAAGCTGTTTAAAGTCAGTCATCTTAGTGTATGTAAACTTCTGACCCACTGGAATTGTGATAGTGAATTAAGTGAAATAATCTGTCTGTAAACAATTATTGTAAAAATTACTTGTGCTTTGCACAAAGTAGATGTCCTAATCGACTTGCCAAAACTAACAAGACATTTGTGGAGTGGTTGAAAAACAAATTTTAATGGATTCCAACCTAAGTGTATGTAAACTTCCGACTTCAACTGTACATGTTGGGCCCCAAGTATGCTGGCAAAAGCATCCTGTCTGGTGCAGAGATCAACAAGGCCTATGGTGTCATCACTACCGTGTCTCGCCACATTGGCCTGGATGAGGGCAAGGTTCTTGGCAGTCTGGTGAAGTCCACGTCCAAGCAAGGGCTTTGGGATGGAGATGCAATATGGCAGTCGTGCCAACATATCTCATCAGCCACCTGGTGGAAGGGACTTTGTGGATCTGAGGCTCTTTCCCCTGTGGCCTCCATCATCCTCCAAATCCTACCAACATCAGCCACCTCAGAGCGCAACTGGTCCTTGTTTAGGAACACACACACACACACACCAAAGCACGCAACAGGCTGACCAATACAAGGGTTGAAAAATTGCCATCCGGGCATATTTGAGGATTTTTGAGCCTGACAACAAGCAATCCTCAACAAGGTTGGAAAGTGACAGTAAAGATGAGGCCTCAGAGTCTGATGTTCAAGAGGTGGACATTGAGGAGGTCCAGGGAGAAGACATGGAAGCCTGAGAGGAAGACAACCAAAGCTTTAGTTTCTAGATTGTCATTTTACAGATGCATGTTGAAAACATTTTGGGAGATGTGACAGATCATTGGGGGATCATTCAATTTTCCCTTTGTGACTCATTCCATGTGAAGAGTCAACTCATTTAATTAAAGTTCAATCTGTAACTAAATCATTTTTTTATTACTTATTTTGGAAGGATTTCATAATTTGCAATTATGTCTAATTATGATAATGTAAAAGGTTAGTTTCTGTCTCCATATGATATGGTGAATATATTCAATGCAAAAAAATATTACATTTAAATGGTGTTAATATTAATTCCCATATATTCCCACAGAAAGTTTCCACCTCTGAATATAAAAAAAGGGTAACACATCCGCCATGCTGATCCTCAACACAGGTGCCCCTCAGGGGTGCGTGCTCAGTCCCTTCCTGTACTCCCTAATCACTCATGACTGCATGGCCAGGCACAACTCCAACACCATCATTAAGTTCACTGATGACAACAGTGGTAGGCCTGATCACCGAAAACAATGAGGCAGCCTATAGGGAGGTGGTCAGAGACCTGGCAGTGTGGTGCCAGGACAACAACCTCTCCCTCAATGTGAGCAAGACCAAGGAGACGATTGTGGACTACAGGAAAAGGAGGACCGAGCACGCCCCCATTCTCATCGATGGGGCTGTAGTGGAGCAGGTTGAGAGCTTCAAGTTCATTGGTGTCCACATCACCAACAAACTATCATGGTCCAAGCACACCAAGACAGTCGTGAAGAGGGCACAAAAAAACCTTTTCCCCTTCAGGAGACTGAACAGATTTGGCATGGGTCCCCAGATCTTCAAAAGGTTCAACAGCTGCACCATAAAAAACATCCTGACTGGTTGCATCACTGCCCGGTATGACAACTGCTCAGCCTCCGACCGCAAGGCACTACAGAGGTTAGTGTGTACGACCCAGTACATCTATGGGGCCAAGCTTCCTGCCATCCTGGACCTCTATACCAGGTGGTGTCAGAGAAATGCCCAAAACAATTGTCCAAGACTCCAGCCACCCTAGTCAGACTGTTCTCTACTGCACGACCAACAGTACTGGAGCACCAAGTCTAGGTCCAAAAGGCAGGTCTCTACGGTTTCTAACCCCAAGCCATAAGACTCCTGAACATCTAATCAAATGACTACCCAGACTATTTACATTGCCTGCCTAACCCTCCCTCCCTTATGCTAATCTGTTTATTTATGCACAGTCACTTTATCTAAATGAGTATTTTACCTCGACTAACCTGTGACTCTGTACCCCCTGTATATAGCCTCGCTATTGTTATTTTACTGCTGCTATTTAATTGTTACTTTTATTTATTATCACGTATTTGTCTTAACTGCATTATTTCATTAAGGGCTTGTAAGTAAGCAGTTCACTCTAAGGTCTACACCTATTGTATTCGGAGCATGTTACAAATACTATTTTATTTGACAATGGCCAAAAAGAGCTCCACACTAATTGCACTAAAAACATCTGATCCAAACTGAACATCAAACAACCAAATAGAAACAAAAGCACAACCTACACTGCACATACAGTAAATACCTGATGTTGTCAACTCTCCACTGCACGTTTGTGTGCATGCCCTGCTGTGCACTTGTGTGTAGCATATGTTACATAACACTGGTCTATAGGGGCAGAGCAGGAAACAGACACCCAGTCGGGGCCTCAGAGCTTGCTCATAGGTACATATAGGATGTCACACAGCAGATGTAGCCACCACAAAGTTAATAGTGTGTGCACTCAGACAAATACCAATGTCGAAGTGGAAGATCTTGAGCAGTTTTGCTTGTTTTAACACACACACACACGTTATAGAAACAGTTTTGCTCGCAGTAACATAATGTATTGCTTTCCTTACATACCCTCACACATCCCCTTTCTCTGGGAGATTGATATATAAAAACACACTTTTCTGAAGTTACATAACATTCCTTAACCAGACCTTCACTCTGTGTTCACGTTTCTAAGTAGCCTAGCCCTATCTGGTGGCAATAATGTGAAACGTCAGAAGAGGGACCTCCTATACTATAATTTAGCCTTGGTGAACGAGAAGAGTACAATACACACACGCACATCAACTTTACGATCTCTCGTAGGTTATAGGAGAGGCGTGGCTGTGTTAGGGCCGATTCAGCAAAAACGAGCCACTATGTTGACCTATCGAAGTTCAAACACTATGCGAAATGCAATTAGATCTAGTAACCCAGGTGAACGGCCAATAACTTCGGACCTAATCTTCTGCGAATCCTGATTTCCCACAGCACGTCACCTGATACTTCAGATTCCATTTCCAAATTCCTTACATTGTTCTTGGATGCCGCCACTTGAGAAAACACCGGCCCTATCCAAACGTATCCATCCAGCACAGTCCTAAATTCAAAATCACCCCATACGTACATTTAAAATTCGAAAACGGTAGCTGTTCTCAGTGAGCCATTCTGTAATCCTGTCTAAAGTGATGCTTCCCCTCATCAGCAGGGCCGAAACAGCGGCCAACACCAAACATCTCATCCCAGCGCGTTTCAGGACTCCAAACACTCCCGCAACAATCTACAAATGTCTCCAATTTAAAATACATTGTGTTGTTCGTGAAAGAATCGGGAACCCACCTTTATCCTGCTGATGACACGTATGCAGTTTCTTTTACTTCTATTTCACCAACTACACGGTTTATTCCTTGAATGTTTTTTAAACCCTCGAACGCCTCGGGTGCTAATAGCTTGTAGCCTGCGCCACAGTGCGTACGCTCCCCATGATGCGCGCGTTCCGTTCTTTGACTGCTGGGACTGATGTCTCGAATATTTATTTAAAACATTATAAGAGCAAAGTGCAAGATTGTTTTTTATAGTGGCCTATATCCTCTAAATTCTTTCCAAGTTGGAATTTGATTTTCACTGTTTCTCTATCATAAAAGCATTTATTTGAAGTAATCCTAGACTAGGCGACATATCAATATATTCACAACATGTGTGTGATACTGGTGCTTTACAATTACACAGAGATGATGTGAAACTCTCTGACGTGATTGGTCGAAATACCAATTAGTGGAACAAAAAAGATCAGAATTGGGCTGCCTGTGTAGACGCTGCCTTTGAACAGCAGATGGAGTCAAATCATTGAGAGATGCTTCTCTTTTCAGCCCAGCAACAAGCATGGGCATAGTAGGCTGCATTTACACAGCCAGACAGATCACATCAGACCTTTTCACGTCAAAGCTCTTTTTCAGAGCTGATCTGATTGGTCGAAAGACCACTTAGTGACAAAATATCCGAATTGGCTGCCTGTGTAAACCAGGAGCCTCTTTTATAACCACACTAAATATCTGTGTGTGCCATTTCTGAATAAAACTGCGCAAATTCAAAAATATTGAGATTTATCTACTTGGGGCACATCACACATAAACATGTTTTCAGTTATAAATCAGACCCATCCTGAAACTGTGCCTGAAAAACGCCCATTATTCACCCTTTATACCGAACAAAAATATAAACGCAACATTTAAAGTGTTGGTCCCATTTTTCATGAGCTGAAATAAAAGATCACATAAATACTTTTTTTTCTCTCATATTCTGTGCACAAATTTGTTTACAACCCTGTTAGTGAACATTTCTCCTTTCCAAGACAATCCATCCACCTGACAAGTGTGACATATCAAGATTAAACAGCATTACACCTTGTGCTGGTGAAAATAAAAGGCTACTAATATGTGCCATTTTGTCACACAACTCAATGCCACTGATGTCTCAAGTTCTGAGGGAATGTGCAATTGGCATGCTGACAGCAGGGATGTCCAACAGAGCTGTTGCCAGAGAATCCACCCCAGTGGGTGGGCCTAGCCCTCCCAGGTCCACCCATGGCTGCGCCCCTGCCCTGTGAAATCTATAGATTAGGGCCCAATGAAATTATTTCAATTGACTGATCTATGAAATGTAACTCAGTACAATCTTTAAAATTGTTGCATGTTGCGTTTGCATTTTTGTTCAGTATGTTGACAATAAAGAACCTATTTGCTGTATACTTTGGAAGTATTGAAATTAGGGCAAGGCGGTTTCTAAAGGAAATAGCAATTGCGAACTTGATCAAATGTCTCTGGAGGTGTTGGCAGAATGTTTTTAACTTTTAAAGTGACATTTGCTGTGGCTTATCTGACCATTTCTGGAGAAACAAAATATTGCAAATTGTTGTAGAACTGTAAACAGATTTTTGAATTCAATAGCGTTTTTTATTAACTTTTTTCCCGAACCTAATTGCCCACGAATTTTGAAAACGTATCTAGTATGTCTATTAAAACATTGTAAACTACAGTGGTTGCTAGCCTAAAAACTTCAAAGCAAAATATAAACTGCCTCTTCATCTGTTAAATTATACTGTATGTTATAAACCTTACTCGCTTTCTGATGCATAGAGCTAAATATTTCAAATAATAGCCATTCTAATAGGCACAATTTAATGAGAAATGGTAATTTGTTGAAGGCTAAAGATTCTTCGGAAATATGAGCCCATCATGACCAGAAAAGGTGGCAAGGAATTTATTCAGCAATGGTTATACAAATATGTATTAGGTGTATACTAAATATTGTTTACGTGCGACAATTACAATTACAGGAAGCTATTCAGGCGCATTTATACACAATAGCAACAAAAAAACGTAAATGGATCTGACCACAGAGCAAAATACTTTAAATAGTGTATCTATTTACTATTGTAAAGTGGGTCCAATTAAATGAGAGATGGGATGTTGTAGGCCTATAGGCTACTTTGTGAGCATGAAACCATCACAGTCAGACAAGGTGAGGAATTTATTCTGAAATTATAATGGAAATGAATTAGGAAATAGCCCAGCTAGCGCATAACATTCTAAGGACCATGAGTTTTGTGAGAGCATGATTGTCCCATGGTTGTTTTGCATACAACCTTCCCACACCATTCTGGGAATGGTGCAGGATAGATGCTTGGCTTTGGAACATTCTCAGCACATTTAAGGAACTTGACAAAAAAATATATATATTAGTATTAAAATATATTTAATTACTTTAGCAGAATGTTTCGTAAGAGTTCAAACATGGTTACATTTCATTTCAATCTTGGTCATTTTCTCAGAACATTCTCCAACTGATTTGACATTGGGAATGTTCTCAAATAGTTCAGAGAACGCTAAGAAACAACTTCTGCCGAAGTTGGTCCCTCTCTTTGTTCGGGCGGCGTTCGGCGGGCGAAGTCACCGACTTTCTAGCCATCGCTGCTCCTCTTTTCATTTTCCTTTGGATTTGGCTCTTCTTCCAGCACACCTGGTTCCAATCCCATCATTACATGTTGTGTATTTAACCCTCTGTTTCCTCTCATGTCCTTGTCGGTGATTGTTTATTGTAAATGCTTGTGCACGGCTGTCCTAGTGTGCGGTGGGTTATATACCCATTTGTTTTATTATTCTGCTTTCTGGTGGGTTTTGATAAATAAACTGCGCCGTTGGAAACACAGTTATTTCTCTCCTGCGTCTAACTTCTCTGCCGCCAGTTCGCACCCCTTACAGCATTTCAGTACTTCAGTGTAACAATTCTTACAGGTGTCCTCATGGTTCTATTTATATTAATGTTCTCAAATGAATCCAAGAACATGGTGGCACGGTGGACTAATTCCGTGGATAGAGAACAGACGATTATAGGGTTGAATGTCACTGATTGCTGTCGCAATAAAAAAATCAATATGTTTGCATGATTAATGCCTAAGGAAATGCATTTCCATGTGTACTATCTGTGCTTGGAGTTCAAAAAAACGCTATGGCAGAATGAGTATAATTGCAGAACATTTGTGGTAAAACTGCACCATTTTTCTCTACGACCCATGGCAAAATGAGTAGAATTGCATGAAATGTGTTATGAAATGGCAAAATACTCTCTCAGCCCCATGGCAAAATGTTAATAATTGCAGCAAACTTACTTAAAAACTGCAACATTTTCTCTACACCCAATGGCAAAATGTGCAGAATTGCAGGAAACTTTAAAACTTTGCTGTCACAAGGGGTGCCGCTAAAATATTTTGCACATGAGCCACTACAGGCACCACTTGAGATTCAGTTTATGTTGCCCCCACCCCCATCAAAGTTGCCCATCCCTGTTCTAACTATTTCGAATGCAAAGATGCAAAACTTTTCTCTTCTCTTCTCACCAACAGCAAATGTGTCACACCTTGATCTTTTCAACTGTCTTTGTGCTCGTCTCCACCCCCCTCCAGACGTCACCCATCTTCCCCATTATCCCCTGTGTATTTATACCTGTTTGTCTGTTGACAGTTTGTTTTGTTTTGTGAAACCTACCAGTGTTTGTTCCCCTGTTCCTGTCTGTTCTTGCTCCTGTTTTCTAGTCCTTTCCGGTTTTGACCATTCTGCCTGCCCTCCCTGAGCCTGCCTGCCGTTCTAAACCTTGCCCCACCTCACTGGATTATTGACCCCTGCCTGCCCTGACCCCTGCCTGCCCTGACCCTGAGCCTGCCTGCCGTTTTGGACCCTTTGCACCCTCTTTGGATTCCTGACTCTTGCCTGCCTTTGACCTGTTGTTTGTCTGCCCTTGTATTAGAAATAAACATGTGTTTCTTCGACACTGTCTGCATCTGATTTGATACCTGAAACCAAGTAAAATGATTATATCTGGTTATTATATTTATGTTTAAACTTTTTTATGAATAAGTGTGTCATCATATCCCCCATTTGCACAAACACAATACTAGGCTACTTCCCTAATTGAAATGCAGAACTTTAACCACTCGAAACTAGAAATCACAAGGTCTAAAGTTTGTGAAAAGCTAAGCACATTCTCATGTCAAGTTCAGTTTTCATAAATGCCAACTTTGTGAAAACTGGCGCACGCATGTTTTAGCAGATATTTTGTACTTCCACAACGTTTATAAATGAGGCCACTGGTACATGCAACTGTAAAAGCCAAATAAAAGTGGTTCTGAAAGACACACACACACCCCCCCCCTCCCCCCACAAATACACACACCCCAACCTATACCTTCTCCCAACCACAAAATAAAGAATGAACTGCTACCCTAACCCCACACTCCACCACATCGTCACATTACCCAGCCAGCCAGACAATCAAGAGTGTTGTGTTCGGTCTTCCTTAATTACTTAAATCTCTTCCAGGAGTGAGGAGCAGCGACAGAGGCCAGGACTTAATAATAACAGCACTAATATGATACGGAGGTGCTCACAAACACCCTAGTGTGTAGGCCAAAGACAGGACAGAGAGGTGGACTGACAGGGTTCTGTTGCAAGGTGGCCGGCATGTCTAGTGTACAATGGTATTATCGTAGTGTTTTTCGGGCTGGGGCCTCCTAACTCTCAGCCAGGGTAAATCTATCTGAATTACTCTGCAGATTCCAGAGGAGACTCTCCACCTTCACTGCATTTACTGGAAGGAATTTAATTAAGTGATAAGAGCAAGGAGAAGCCTAAGGGAGTCCAATATCAACATGCACAGGGCTTTCGGGAAAGTATTCAGAACCCTTGACTTTTTCCACATTTTTTTACGTTACAGCCTTATTCTAAAATAGATTAAATATGTTTTACTCTCATCAATCTTAACACAATAACCCATAATTACAAAGCAAAAAATATATTTTTTATTATTTCGCAAATGTATAAAAAATAAAAAATAACAATATCACATTTACATAAGTATTCAGACCCTTTACTCAGTTGAAGCACCTTTGGCAACGATTACAGTCTCGAGTCTTCTTGGGTATGACGCTAAAAGCTTAGCACACCTGTATTTGGGGAGATTATTCCATTCTTCTCTACAGATCCTCTCAAACTCTGTCAGGTTGGATGGGGAGCATCACTGCACAGCTATTTTCAGGTCTCTCCAGAGATGTTCGATCGGGTTCAAGTCTGGGCTCTGGTTGGGCCACTCAAGGACATTGTCCCAATGCCAGTCCTGCATTGTCTTGGCTGTGTGCTTATGGTCGTTGTCCTGTTGGAAGGTGAGCCTTTGCCCCAGTCTGGTGTCCTGAGCGCTCTGGAGCAGGTTTTCATCAATGATCTCTCTTCATCTTTCCCTCGATCCTGACTAGTCTCCCAGTCCCTGCAGCTGAAAAACATCCCTGCAGCAAAATGCTGATTCCTCCAGATGTGACGCTTGGCATTCAGGCCAAAGAGTTCAACCTTGGTTTCTCATGGTCTGAGAGTCCTTTACGTGCCTTTTGGCAAACTCAGGGAGGTGACCAACACCCATTGGGTTCTTGGTCACCTCCCTGACCAAGGCCCTTCTCCCCCGATTTCTCAGTTTGGCTGGGCAGCCAGCTCTAGGAAGAATGTTGGTGGTTCCAAACTTCTTCCATTTAAGAATGATGGTGGCCACTGTGTTCTTTGAGAATTAAACCATTTTGAAAACGCAATTAAGGGAATTAACTGGAATGATATCTTGTCCTATACAGACGTGGAAGCTGATAGTCAGGTTTTTCTATCCACAATCCAGACTACAATAAATGGTTTCCGAGTGCCAAAAGAGCACTCTTCCTTGGCTAAATGGAGAAATCTGGAAATTGATGAAAGAACTAGATAATGCTCTAAAAATAGCCCTAAGATCCAAATTGAAGCATGACAGACGTAGGTTTAACATGTTGAGAAATAAGGTGATGAAAGAAATCAGACAGGCCAAGGCAAACTTTTTTAAATTGGTAAAGCAAAGGGAAATTCTAAATTGATTTGGGAGAATCTAAAAAAGTTAACAGGGAAAGACCATCGTAACACTGCAAAAAGACTAGAAATCATGGTGAATAACAATCTAACACAGGATGCATTCGAAATAGCAATAGCCTTCAATTCCTACTTTATTAACTCTGTCAGGGTACTGACACAGAACCCCTCCACTGGTTTCTTTGGCTCAGTGCTAGTGAATGATGCTCAACCTGTCTTCATCATAAGGGAGGTTTCTGAGTCAAAGGTGAACATGGTGATTAGCTCACTAAAGAACTCTAAAGCCAAATATGTCTTTGGGCTGGACTCTACCTTTCTTAAAAACTACAAAGAGTCACTCATTGGCCCCATTACTAAGGTCACCAACACATCTATTGGTCTCGGGGTGTTTCCAAGGGTATGGAAGTCGGCCATAATAACGGCCATCTTTAAATCGGGCGACCCTGCTGACGTGAGTAACTACAGGCCCATTAGTATACTACTACCTGTGGTGTCAAAGGTTGTTGAAAGGTGTGTAGCAGAACAACTGATTGTCCACCTCAACAACAACCCCTTCACATTACACTCCATGCATTTTGGCTTCAGAGCGAAACACCACAGAAACGGCCAACTGCTTTCTTCTGGAAAATGTGAAGTCCAAGATGGACAAAGGGGGCGTTGTTGGGGCTGTGTTTCTGGACCTAAAGAAGGCTTTTGATACTGTTAACCATGAGATTCTCATCACAAAATTGTCCAAGTTAAACTTTTCCCCCAAAGCCTTGAGATGGATGAAATCATACCTTGAAGGCAGAACTCAGTGTGTCAGAGTGAGCAATGAGCTGTCACCCACTCTTAACTATGATGTGGGCGTGCCCCAAGGGTCAATACTGGGGCCCCTCCTGTTCAGCCTGTACATTAATGATCTGCCTTCTGTCTGTACTGGGTCTGAAGTTCAAATGTATGCAGATGAAACAGTGATATATGTGCATGCAAAGAGCAAACAACAAGCTGCACAAGAACTCACTACTGTAAGGGTCCAGGTTACAAAGTGGCTCAGTGACTCGTGTTTGCATCTCAATGTGAAAAAAACTGTTTGCATGTTCTTCACAAAGAAGGCAACAGATGCTGCTGAGCCAGATGTCTATGTGTCAGGGGAGAAGCTCCAGGTGGTATCTGATTTTAAGTACCTTGGCATCATACTTGATTCCAACCTCTCTTTTAAAAAGCATGTTAAAAAGGTAATTCAGATAACCAAATTCAACCTAGCTAATTTCGAATTTATATGAAATTGTTTGACTACAGAGGTAGCAAAACTGTACTTCAAATCTATGATACTCCCCCACTTAACATACTGCTTGACTAGTTGGGCCCAAGCCCTATTCAGTCTGTCGACAAACAGGCTTTCAAAGTGCTTGATAGGAAGCCCAATAGCCATCATCACTGTTACATCCTCAGAAAGCATGAGCTCCTGAGTTGGGAAAATCTTGTGCAATACACCGATGCATGTCTTGTATTCAAGATCCTAAATGGCCTGGCTCCCCCTACACTCAGTATTTTTGTTAAACAGAAAACCCAAACATATGGCAGCAGATCCACAAGGTCTGCCATGAGAGGTGACTGTATAGTGCCCTTAAGGATAAGCACCTTTTAGTAAATCCACTTTCTCTGTGAGAGCTTCCCATGTCTGGAATACACTGCCTTCAGACACACATAACTGCACCACCTATCACACTTTCACAGAATGTATGAATAGATGGCTAAAGGTCAATCAGATTTGTGAACATAATCCCTAGCTGTGTATTGCTGCTTTCCATGTTTTATGTTGTCTGTAGCTTGTGAGGTGTGGAAACACTTTGTTGCTTTTATGAATTTTGTCTTGTTGCTTTTTGTTCTATGTTGCTCAGTCTGTATGCTACGTCTTGCTTGTCCTATGTTGCTCTGTCTGTATGCTATGTCTTGCTTGTCCTATGTTGCTCTGTCTGTATGCTATGTCTTGCTTGTCCTATGTTGCTCTGTCTGTATGCTATGTCTTGCTTGTCCTATGTTGCTCTGTCTGTATGCTATGTCTTGCTTGTCCCACGTTGCTCTGCGTGTGCTCACTGCTCAATGATTGTCTATATTGTAATTGTTTTTAATAACCTGCCCAGGGACTGCAGTTGAAAATGAGCCGGCACTTTTACAGAAATGTTGATTAATGTGCACTGTCCCTGTAAAAATCAACTCAAATCAATGCTGTCCAATTTTGGGGGGGTTCCCGTCCTCCGATCTGTGCCTCGAGATAATCCTGTCTCGAAGCTCTAAGGACACTTCCTTTGACCTCATGGCTTGGTTTTTGTTCTGACATGCACTGTCAACTGTTGGACTTTATATAGACAGGCGTGTGTCTTTCCAAATCATTTCCAATCAATGGAATGTACCACAGGTGGACTCCAATCAAGTTGTAGAAACATCTCAAGAGTGATCAATGGAAACAGGATGCACCTGAGCTCAATTTCGAGTCTCATACAAAGGGTCTGAATACTTATGTAAATAAGGTTGACCTTTTTTATATACAGTACCAGTCAAAAGTTTGGACATGGCCTTCAATGGTTTTTCTTTATTTGTACTATTTTTTACATTCTACATCATAAGCATTTCGCTACACCCGCAATAACATCTGCTAAGCACGTACGTGTATGTGTTCCCTGTTCATTTAATATGTGGAATTTCTTACCTTCTTAATGCGTTTGAGCCTATCCATTGTGTTTTGACAAGGTATGGTAGTATACAGAAGTATACAGAATACAGAAGACCCTATTTGATAAAAGACCAAGTCCATATTATGGCAAGAACAGCTCAAATATGCAAAGAGGAATGACAGTCCATCATTACTTTGAGACACGAAGTTCAGTCAATTCGGAATATTTCATGAACTTTCAAAGTTTCTTCAAGTGCAGTCGCAAAAACCATGATGAAACTGGCTCTCATGAGGATCGCAACAGGAAAGGAAGACCCAGAGCCCGCATTAAAGTCCCCGGCCACTAGGAGCATCGCTTATGGATGAGCATTTTCTTGTTTGCTTATGGCCTTATACAGCTCATTGAGTGTGGTCTTCGTGCCAGCGTCAGTTTGTGGTGGTAAATAGATGGCTACGATAAATATAGATGA
Source organism: Oncorhynchus gorbuscha (assembly GCF_021184085.1). Taxonomy (NCBI): domain Eukaryota; kingdom Metazoa; phylum Chordata; class Actinopteri; order Salmoniformes; family Salmonidae; genus Oncorhynchus; species Oncorhynchus gorbuscha. Next base: position 40,648,398 of record NC_060183.1, on the reverse strand, counting down.
AAACTATCTTGGTAGATAGTGTGGTCTACAGCTTATCATGATGTACTCTACCTCAGGTGAGCAATACCTCAGGACTACTTTAATATTAGACCGTGCACACCAGCTGTTATTGACAAATAGACACACACACCCACACCTCTTCTTACCGGATGTATCTGTTCTATCCTGACGATGCACAGAAAACCCAGCCAACTATATATTATCCATGTCGTCGTTCAGCCACAACTCGGTGAAACATAAGATGTTACAGTTTTTAGTGTCCCGTTGGTAGGATAGTCTTGAATGGAGCTCATCCAGTTTATTTTCCAATGATTGCACATTGGTCAATAGAACGGATTGTAGATGCGGGATTCTCACAAGGCTGACGAATTCTCACAAGGCACCCTGATCTCCGCCCACTGTATTTCCTTATTTTCATCATGCGAAAGACAGGGATTTGGGCCTTGTCTGGGAGCAACATTGTGTCTTTCGGGTCAGACTCATTAAAGAAAAAAACTTCGTCCAGTTCGAGGTGAGTAAGCGCTGTTCTGATATCCAGAAGCTATTTTCGGTCATAAGAGACGGCAGCATCAACATTATGTACAAAATGCGTTTTTTTTTACCACTTTTTCATGATATCCGATTGGTAGTTACAGTCTTGTCCCATCGCTGCAACTCTTGTGTGGACTCGGTAGAGGCCGGAGAGCCATGCGTCCTCCGAAACACAACTCCACCAAGCTACACTGCTTCTTGAAACACTGCTCATTTAACCAGCCGCACCATTGAGTCAGAGAAAACACCATACAACTGGTGACTGAAGTCAGCGTGCATGCGCCTGGCTGCCACAAGGAGTCGCTAGAGCACAATGGGACAAGGACATCCCAACCATACAACTAGGAATAAAGTGACAAATAGTAAACAGTAGCAGTATATGTGATGAGTCAATAAAGTTTGTGCAAAAAGGGTCAATGCAGAAAGTCCAGGTAGCTCTTTGAATAACTATTTAATAACTATTTAAAAACTATTTAGCAGTCTTATGGCTTTTGGGGTAGAAGTTGTTCAGGGTCTTGTTGGTTCCAGAATTCGTGCATTGGCAATGCTTGCCATGCAGTAGCATGGAGAACAGTCTATGCTTTGGGTGGATGGAGTAGTTGACCATTTTGTGGGCCTTCCTCTGACACTGTCTAGTATAGAGGTCCTGGATGGCAGGGAGCTCGGCCCCAGTGATGTCATGGGCCGTAAGCACTACCTTCCACAGCGCCTTTCGGTCAGATGACACGCAGTTGCCATACCAAGCGGTGATACTGCCAGTCAAGATGCCTTCAATGGTGCTACTATAGAACGGTTTGAGGATCTGAGGGCCTATGCCAAATCTTTTCAGCCTCCTGGCGGGGAAGAGGAATTGTCGTGCTCTCTTCACGACTGTGTTGGTGTGTTTGGAACATGATAGATCCTTAATGATGTTGACACAGAGGAACTTGAAGCCCTCGACCTGCTCCACTACAGCCCCATCGATGTGAATGGGGCGTGTCTCGGCCCTCCGTTTCCTGTAATCTGCGATCAATTCCTTTGTCTTGCTGACGTGGAGGTAGAGTGGCTGCAGATGTGAGTGCTTATGTGGCGATAGTCATTTTGACAGGTTACCTTGGTGTTCGTGGGCACAGGGACTATGGGAAGTTAGCTAAATTCTAAGTTTCTTTGAACCAAATTATACTACCCAGAAGGCACTCAATTGGTGGAATGACCCACCTGTGGTTTATAGAGTGTCCAATACCTCATCTGTGTATTTCAGAGTTTGTTCATTTGTTTATCTAATATGTGTCATCCACTGTTGACAAAAATGTAACGATCCACAAAGTAGTCAAAGATGTAAAGCATCATGTTGCCTGTACCATGACCGTGAAAATCCGGAGAAGATGTAAAAAGCCAAGTTAAGTAACACAGATGCAGTGTGACCCATCCTAAATACACTGGGTCAGAGGTTTGTTGTGGGTTTAGTTCTCAGTAATTATTAGTGCACAGATAACCAGTACGAGAAAGCCATTTGTGACGTGTGGAAAAAGTATGTCCTTGCATGTTGACTTAATGGTGACACTTTACTTGACACCCAGTATCATAACACGTTATGACATGGTCATAACCATGGCATAATATGGTGATAACACTGCCATGACCCATAAATGTACACCTGTTGTGACATGTATTGCATTATTTTATGGCTGGTTATGACACCTAAAGAGTGTCAAAGCCCACATTTATTCAAATGTGTTTTTTCCTTGCCAATAAGTTCCCTTTCTTTTGAAAGTTTGTTTCTTAGGTCCTTTCAAATCAATTTTTATTTGTCACATGCGCCGAATACAACAGGTTGTATTGAAATGCTTGCTTACAAGCCCTTAACCAGCAATGCAGTTTTAAGAAAATAATAAATGCGTCGGGCCATCCCGGATCCGGGATCATGAATACAGCCTCAAGCTCATTACCATAACGCAACGTTAACTATTCATGAAAATCGCAAATGAAATGAAATAAATATGCTAGCTCTCAAGCTTAGCCTTTTGTTAACAACACTGTCATCTCAGATTTTCAAAAATATGCTTCTCAACCATAGCAAAACTAGCATTTAGCATTTAGCGTTAGCATTTAGCATTAGCATTTAGCGTTAGCATCAGCAGGCAACATTTTCACAAAAACCAGAAAAACATTCAAATAAATCATTTACCTTTGAAGAACTTCGGATGTTTTCAATGAGGATACTCTCAGTTAGATAGCAAATGTTCAGTTTTTCCTGAAAGATTATTTGAGCAGGAGAAATCCGTCCGTTTTCTGCGTCATGTTTGGCTACCAAAAAAAAACGAAAATTCAGTTATAAAAACGCCAAACTTTTTCCAAAATAACTCCATAATATCGACTGAAACATGGCAAACGTTGTTTAGAATCAATCCTCAAGGTGTTTTTCTACATATCTCTTCAAAGATATATAGTTCGTGGAAGTGTGCTTTCACCTCTGTATCCCATGTGAAAATGCATGCAGCTGAGAATTACGCACCAATTTAGACAAAGGACACCGGGCGGACCCCTGGCAAATGTAGTCTCTTATGGCCAATCTTCCAATGATATGCCAACAAATATGTCACAATGCTGCAGACATCTTGGACGAACGGCAGAGAGCATAAGCTCGTTCATGGCACATTCACAGCCATATAAGGAGACGATAGAAAAACAGAGCCTCAAAAATTCTGCTCATTTCCTGTTTGAGGTTTCATCTTGGTTTCGCCTGTAGCATGAGTTCTGTGGCACTCACAGATAATATCTTTGCAGTTTTGAAAACGTCAGAGTGTTTTCTTTCCAAAGCTGCCAATTATATGCATAGTCGAGCATCAAGTTCAAACAGGTGCCATTAACACAGGTAACGAGTGGAGGACAGAGGAGCCTCTTAAAGAAGAAGTTACAGGTCTGTGAGAGCCAGAAATCTTGCTTGTTTGTATGTGACCAAATACTTATTTTCCACCATAATTTGAAAATTAATGAATTAAAAATCCTACAGTGTGATTTTCTGGATTTTTTTTCTAATTTTGTCTCTCATAGTTGAAGTGTACCTATGATGAAAATTGCAGGCCTCTCTCATCCTTTTAAGTGGGAGAACTTGCACAATTGATGGCTGACTAAATATTTTTTGCCCCACTATAAATAGTCTCATTGGCCATTTTATTAATTGTTCGGCAGTGGCTTGGGGGTAGGAGCCTTTTGGACCTAGACTTGGCGCTCTGGTACAGCTTGCCATGCAGTAGCAGAGAGAACAGTCTATCTGTTGACAATTTTTGGGGCCTTCCTCTGACACTGCCTGGTATATACAGTAGGTCCTGGATGTCAGGAAGCTTGGCTGCAGTGATGTACTGGGCAGTACACACTACCCTCTATAGTGCCTTATGGTCGGATACCGAGCAGTTGCCAAACCAGAGTATGCTCTCGATGGTGCAGCTGTTGAACTTTTTGAGGATCTGGAGACACATACAAATCTTTTCAGTTTCCTGCGGGGGAAAAGGTGTTGTCGTGCCCTCTTCACGACTGTCTTGGTGTGTTTGGACCATGATAGTTTGTTTGTGATGTGGACACCAAGGAACTTGAAACGCTCGCCCCGCCCTGTCGATGTGAATGGGTGTGTTTTCGGATGTCCTTGGGTCTTCCAAATGAACAATGACCCTAAGCATACTACCAAAGTTGTTGCAAAATGGCTTAAGGAACACAAAGTCAAGGTATTGGAGTGGCCATCACAAAGCCCTGAAAAAGCGTGTGTGAGCAAGGAGGCCTACAAACCTGACTCAGTTACACCAGCTCTGTCAGCGGAATGGACCAAAAGTCACCCAACTTTTGTGGGAAGCTTGTGGAAGGCTACCCGAAACGTTTGACCCAAGTTAAACAATTTCAAGGCAATGCTACCAAATACTAATTAAGTGTATGTAAACTTCTGACCCACTGAGAATGTGATGAAAGAAATTAAAGCTGAAAAAAATGATTCTCTCTACTATTATTCTAACATTTCACATTTTTAAAATAAAGTGGTGATCCTAACTGACCGAAGACAGGGAATTTTTACTAGGATTAAATGACAGGAATTGTGAAAAACAGAGATGAAATGTATTTGACTAAGGTGTATGTAAAACTTCCGACTTCAACTGTAGATAATACTCTCTGACAGTTAGTTACTTTCTGTCTTTTCTGATTGTAGCCTATACATGACATATTAACAGTTTATTCCAGAACTCTATATATATCCATTTTCAGAAATGTTGACAAATTCGTTTCCTAAAAGTTTCAACATGGTTACATTTAATTTAAATTCTGGTCTAGGAATGTTTGTCAACGGTGGGTGTAGCTGGTGCATAGAAGTCAGGCGAGGGAGAGCAGAGATGAGTGAACACGAAGCACTTTACTGAGGCAAATTGTAAGAGCAGAACGCAACAGCGTCACAAAAACAAATGCCCAAAACAAGTAAGGTAGCACAAAGTGCCACAAACAAAGTACAAAGCCACAAAACACGGGTAAACATAAACCCCGGCGTGAACCAGCCGGAAGGGTGCCAACCTCAACAATAAACAATACCCCACACAGACATGGAGGAAACAGAGGGCTAAATACACATAGTAATTATGAGGAGACATAAACCGGGAAAACAAGACAAAACAAATGGAAAATTAAAGGTGGAGCGGCGATGGCTAGAAGACCGGTGACGTCGACCGAACAAGGAGAGGAACCGATTTCGGCATAAGTCGTGACAATGTTCTGCAACTGCTTTGACATTGGGAATGTTCTCTAATAGTTCGGAGAAAGTTAAGAAACAACATTCTTCTGTGGGAATGTCAGTATTACAGCATAACATTTCCTACAGATTTCATCATGTGTAACAGCGTTCGTCTGTTGAAGAAAGAGAGTCGGACCGAAATGCAGCGTGTAGGTTACTCATGACTTTAATGAAAGAAATGACGGTACATGAAATAACTGAAAGACGAAAACAACAAACGGAACGTGAAACTAATTACAGCCTATCTGGTGAATACTACACAAAGACAGGAACAATCACCCACGAAATACAAAGCGAAACTATGGCTGACTAAATACGGTTCCCAATCAGAGACAACGATAAGCACCTGACTCAGATTGAGAATCGCCTCAGGCAGCCAAGCCTAACAACACCCCTAATCAGCCACGATCCCAAATAATACAAACCCCAATACGAAAACAACATATAAACCCATGTCACACCCTGGCCTACCCAAACATATAACAAAAACACAAAATACAATGACCAAGGCGTGACATCATGGTTCTACTTCAAGTCATGTTCTCGAATTAAGAAAACTTTCCATAAAAAACACACAAAATAGAACGTTCCAAGAATGTTATTTAGAAACATATATTCTGTTCTCTATCAAGTGTGTTCAAGTATGTTGGCCTACTAATTGGCCATACCTGATCTTAGTGACTGCTTGTTTCCAAGCTGTGGTGTCTACGTGGGTTTCTATCTGAGAGATGCACATTATAACCACTGACTCTCTATCTATTTAGCTCTCTCTCTCTCACACACACACACACACACACACACACACACACACACACACACACACACACACACACACACACACACACACACACACACACACACACACACACACACACACACACACACACACACACACACACACACACACACACACACACACACACACACACACACCAGTTGATTCAACCATTGCTGGACATGCTATTTGTCATATTTTCCCTTGTGGCATGGAACTCATGCGTGTGTGTGTGTGTGTGTGTGTGTGTGTGTGTGTGTGTGTGTGTGTGTGTGCGTGCGTGCGTGCGTGCGTGCGTGCGTGCGTACGTGCGTGCGTGCGTGTGTGAAAGAGAGCATGTGCGTATGCCTGCCTGCCTGCCTGCCTGCCTGCCTGCCTGCCTGCCTGCCTGCCTGCCTGCCTGCCTGCCTGCCTGCCTGCCTGCCTGCCTGCCTGCCTGCCTGCCTGCCTGCCTGCCTGCCTGCCTGCCTGCCTGTGTGTATAATTACTGACTATGAAGATACAAATGCAACATGTGTCATAAGATAAAGTCCCCGGTTGAAGTTTAATGCAGGAGAACTCTGGTCAGATAGTATCTGTTTCCCTCTGCTGGAACAGGTGTCATCTATAGCGTATCAGATGAAAATGGAACATGAACACAGGAACAAAACTATAATTTACATATTTGTCTAGCCTGCCAGACCAAATGCTACTCAAGGACCAGGTTATGGATTTACACACCTCTTTATTTACCAAACCACATTGGTTGAACTTGCTCGAGGTTACATATATTGAGCAATAGCATGTCTTTGTCTCTCACATTAACAGTTAGCTGTCTCGCATTGTTATGGTCTAGTTATATCCTGTAGACCTGTTTGTTATGGTCTAGTTATATCCTGTAGACCTGTTTGTTATGGTCTAGTTATATCCTGTAGACCTGTTTGTTATGGTCTAGTTATATCCTGTAGACCTGTTTGTTATGGTCTAGTTATATCCTGTAGACCTGTTTGTTATGGTCTAGTTATATCCTGTAGACCTGTTTGTTATGGTCTAGTTATATCCTGTAGACCTGTTTGTTATGGTTTAGTTATATCCTGTACACCTGTTTGTTATGGTCTAGTTATATCCTGTAGACCTGTTTGTTATGGTCTAGTTATATCCTGTACACCTGTTTGTTATGGTCTAGTTATATCCTGTAGACCTGTTTGTTATGGTCTAGTTATATCCTGTAGACCTGTTTGTTATGGTCTAGTTATATCCTGTAGACCTGTTTGTTATGGTCTAGTTATATCCTGTAGACCTGTTTGTTATGGTCTAGTTATATCCTGTAGACCTGTTTGTTATGGTCTAGTTATATCCTGTAGACCTGTTTGTTATGGTCTAGTTATATCCTGTAGACCTGTTTGTTATGGTCTAGTTATATCCTGTAGACCTGTTTGTTATGGTCTAGTTATATCCTGTAGATGGTCCTGTAGACCTGTTTGTTATGGTCTAGTTATATCCTGTAGACCTGTTTGTTATGGCCTAGTTATATCCTGTAGACCTGTTTGTTATGGTCTAGTTATATCCTGTAGACCTGTTTGTTATGGTCTAGTTATATCCTGTAGACCTGTTTGTTATGGTCTAGTTATATCCTGTACACCTGTTTGTTATGGTCTAGTTATATCCTGTAGACCTGTTTGTTATGGTCTAGTTATATCCTGTAGACCTGTTTGTTATGGTCTAGTTATATCCTGTAGACCTGTTTGTTATGGTCTAGTTATATCCTATAGACCTGTTTGTTATGGTCTAGTTATATCCTGTAGACCTGTTTGTTATGGTCTAGTTATATCCTGTAGACCTGTTTGTTATGGTCTAGTTATATCCTGTAGACCTGTTAGTTATGGTCTAGTTATATCCTGTACACCTGTTTGTTATGGTCTAGTTATATCCTGTAGACCTGTTAGTTATGGTCTAGTTATATCCTGTAGACCTGTTTGTTATGGTCTAGTTATATCCTGTAGACCTGTTTGTTATGGCCTAGTTATATCCTGTAGACCTGTTTGTTATGGTCTAGTTATATCCTGTAGACCTGTTTGTTATGGTCTAGTTATATCCTGTAGACCTGTTTGTTATGGTCTAGTTATATCCTGTACACCTGTTTGTTATGGTCTAGTTATATCCTGTAGACCTGTTTGTTATGGTCTAGTTATATCCTGTAGACCTGTTTGTTATGGTCTAGTTATATCCTGTAGACCTAGTTTGTTATGGTCTAGTTATATCCTGTAGACCTGTTTGTTATGGTCTAGTTATATCCTGTAGACCTGTTTGTTATGGTCTAGTTATATCCTGTAGACCTGTTTGTTATGGTCTAGTTATATCCTGTAGACCTGTTTGTTATGGTCTAGTTATATCCTGTACACCTGTTTGTTATGGTCTAGTTATATCCTGTAGACCTGTTTGTTATGGTCTAGTTATATCCTGTAGACCTGTTTGTTATGGTCTAGTTATATCCTGTAGACCTGTTTGTTATGGTCTAGTTATATCCTGTAGACCTGTTTGTTATGGTCTAGTTATATCCTGTAGACCTGTTTGTTATGGTCTAGTTATATCCTGTAGACCTGTTTGTTATGGTCTAGTTATATCCTGTAGACCTGTTAGTTATGGTCTAGTTATATCCTGTAGACCTGTTTGTTATGGTCTAGTTATATCCTGTAGACCTGTTTGTTATGGCCTAGTTATATCCTGTAGACCTGTTTGTTATGGTCTAGTTATATCCTGTAGACCTGTTTGTTATGGTCTAGTTATATCCTGTAGACCTGTTTGTTATGGTCTAGTTATATCCTGTACACCTGTTTGTTATGGTCTAGTTATATCCTGTAGACCTGTTTGTTATGGTCTAGTTATATCCTGTAGACCTGTTTGTTATGGTATAGTTATATCCTGTATACCTGTTTGTTATGGTCTAGTTATATCCTGTAGACCTGTTTGTTATGGCCTAGTTATATTCTGTAGACCTGTTTGTTATGGCCTAGTTATATCCTGTAGACCTGTTTGTTATGGCCTAGTTATATCCTGTAGACCTGTTTGTTATAGCCTAGTTATATCCTGTAGACCTGTTTGTTATGGCCTAGTTATATCCTGTAGACCTGTTTGTTTCTACCCCAGAGTATGTACTGTATACCTGTTTGTTTCTACCCAAGAGTATGTACTGTAGACCTGTTTGTTTCTACCTCAGAGTATGTTCTGTAGACCTGTTTGTTTTTACCCCAGAGTATGTACTGTAGACCTGTTTGTTTTTACCCCAGAGTATGTACTGTAGACCTGTTTGTTTCTACCCCAGAGTATGTACTGTAGACCTGTTTGTTTCTACCTCAGAGTATGTTCTGTAGTCCTGTTTGTTTCTACCCCAGAGTATGTACTGTAGACCTGTTTGTTTCTACCCCAGAATATGTACTGTATACCTGTTTGTTTCTACTCCAGAGTATCTACTGTAGACCTGGTTGTTTCTACCCCAGAGTATGTACTGTAGACCTGTTTGTTTCTACCTATGAATATGAACTGTAGACCTGTTTGTTTCTACCCCAGAGTATGTACTGTAGTCCTGTTTGTTTCTACCCCAGAGTATGTACTGTAGTCCTGTTTGTTTCTACCTCAGAGTATGTTCTGTAGTCCTGTTTGTTTCTACCCAGAGTATCTACTGTAGTCCTGTTTGTTTCTACCCCAGAGTATGTACTGTAGTCCTGTTTGTTTCTACCTCAGAGTATGAACTGTAGTCCTGTTTGTTTCTACCTCAGAGTATGTACTGTAGACCTGTTTGTTTCTACCTCAGAGTATCTACTGTAGACCTGTTTGTTTCTACCCCAGAGTATGTACTGTAGACCTGTTTGTTTCTACCTCAGAGTATGTACTGTAGACCTGTTTGTTTCTACCTCAGAGTATCTACTGTAGACCTGTTTGTTTCTACCCCAGAGTATGTACTGTAGTCCTGTTTGTTTCTACCTCAGAGTATGTACTGTAAACCTGTTTGTTTCTACCTCAGAGTATGAACTGTAGTCCTGTTTGTTTCTACCTCAGAGTATGTACTGTAGTCCTGTTTGTTTCTACCTCAGAGTATGTACTGTAGACCTGTTTGTTTCTACCTCAGAGTATGTAGACCTGTTTGTTTCTACCTCAGAGTATGTACTGTAGACCTGTTTGTTTCTACCTCAGAGTATGTACTGTAGTCCTGTTTGTTTCTACCTCAGAGTGTCAGGACCCGGTTAAGAACCCGGGTCTCCGGAGTGAGAAACAGTCACTTAACCAACTGAGCCACGAATAGTCGGCAGAACCCAGAAGATGAGGCAGACACAGCAGTACTTGAGACGGTGTATTAATGAAGTAAAAAGTGAAGTTCTTCAGGAAAACATGTAACTCCACAACCTCAAAAGGAATCCTACAAGAACAAAGGTAATCCTCCAAGACAAAAAAAGTTAAATCCACAAGGTGGAAGGTAAAGCACAAAAAGCCTCAACTTGCCACGAGATCGGAGCCACGATCTTAGCAGCAGGAAGGACAGGCATGTCCGTGTCATCTCGAATGGCAGGAGCGTAGACTCGGGACAGGGCATCCGGTTTGAGATTCTTCGACCCGGGCCGATAGGTGAGGATAAACTGGAATCGATTGAAGAAAAGAGACAATCTAGCTTGTCTAGAGTTCAACCGCTTCGCCTGCTGGATATACTCCAGATTTTTGTGGTCCGTAAGCACTTGAAACGGGTGAGAAGCCCCCTCGAGCCAGTGTCTCCATTCCTTCAATGCCATCTTAAACGCTAGGAGTTCACGATCCCCCACATCGTAGTTCCTCTCAGCCGGGGTAAGCCGGTGTGAGAAGAAAGCGCACGGATGAAACTTCTTGTCTTCACCCCTCTGAGACAGGACAGCTCCAACACCAACCTCTGAGCGTCTACCTCCACCACAAACGGTTAATCCGTAGTCGGTAGTATCAGGATGGGAGCAGAGAGGACGCGCTGCTTGAGTCCTTGGAAGGCCGTCTCAGCTTCTCTTCCCCACAAAAACCTTGCATTGCCACCCTTGGTTAAAGCTGAGAGAGGGGCTGCCACCAAGCTGAAGTTCTTGATGAACTTGCGGTAAAAGTTAGTGAAGCCCAGGAAACGCTGAACTTCCTTAACGGATTTGGGGGTGGGCCAATCCGCTACCGCCCCTACCTTCCTGGGGTCCATTTGGACTCGACCGGGTTCCACTACAAATCCCAGGAATTGTACTCGGGATGAATGTAATTCACATTTTTCCGGCTTAACGTACAGATGGCTGTCTAGGAGGCGTTTGAGTACTTGTCTGACATGCTTAGTGTGTTCTTGAAGAGAGCTCGAAAAGATGAGGATGTCATCCAAGTAAACAAACACAAATATGTTAAGCATATCCCTAAGCACATTGTTTATGAGCGCTTGGAACACCGCTGGGGCGTTGGTCAGGCCGAAGGGCATCACCAAGTATTCATAGTGACCAGTAGGCGTGTTGAAAGCGGTCTTCCACTAGTCACCAGGTCTGATCCGCACAAGCTCGAAGGCTGTGGCCATAAGGGGTAGCGGGTAACGGTTATGGACGGTTATGGCATTGAGTCTCCGGTAGTCGATGCAAGGACGTAATCCACCGTCTTTCTTGGCCACAAAGAAAAACCCTGCTCCCGCCGGGGGAGGTGGATGGACGCATGAGGCCTGCTTCCAGAGCGTCCTTGATGTAGGTATCCATAGCAGCTCGTTCGGGTGGAGATAGGGAAAAGATCCGGCCCCTGGGAGGGCAAGTGCCTGGAAACAGTTCGATGGGGCAATCATAAGGTCTATGGGGTGGTAGCATGGTGGCCCTCTGTTTGCTAAATACCAGTTTGAGGTCATGGTAACACTCGGGAACTCGGGTCAGGTCGATGGATTCTAAAGACTCGGGAGTAGAACTCGGGGAATTCGGGAAAATACAAGTAGCTTGGCACGTAGGGCCCCACTGCTTGATAGTGCCCACAGACCAGTCGATGTGAGGGTTATGGCTGTGAAGCCAGGGGTATCCAAGGACGAGAGGGAACTCGAAACAGGAGATCAAATGAAAGTTCATCAATTCCTGGTGTTGTGAAACTGAAAGTCGCAAGGAGGTAGTGACATGAGTGACAAGTCCAGATCCCAAAGGGCTTCCATCCAATGTAGTAACCCTCATGGGGTCACTTAGAGGTTCAGAGAGAACGCCATTCTCCTTCGCCCAGACACCATCCATGAAGTTACCTGCGGCTCCAGAGTCTACCAAGGCTTGAAGGTGAAGCTTGTGGTTGTCCCAGGAAAGGGTGACTGGAATGAGCAGACGGGAGTTGGACGGATGGGAGGAGGTTATGTTTCCCGTTACAGTTCCCCCCGGTCTGTGCGGGACAGAGCGTTTCCCTGGAGCCCGGGACACGTGGAACGGAAATGGCCCGGTTTGCCGCAATATAGACAGCGTCGCTCCCTCATCCGGCGGTCTCTCTCAGCCTGGGAGATGCGTCCAATCTGCATGGGTTCCGGTGGAGCCAGCGAGGATAACGGTGGGGACTCGGAGCTGGGACTGATAGGGGCTAGAGGTCTACGGTTGAGTTCTCTCTCTCTCTCAGACGCTGGTCAATGCGTGAGGCCAATTTGATCAGGGACTTGAGATTGTCCGGTGGTTCCCGAGTGGCCAGTTCATCTTGGATAGTGTCGGAAAGGCCTTTCAGAAAGCACACCGTGAGCGCCTCGTTGTTCCAGCCACTCGCTGCTGCCACCGTGCGGAACTGGATGTCATAGTCCGTCACGCTGCGCCGACCTTGGTGGAGAGTCAGGAGCTGTTTGGCTGAGTCAGGACCACTGCTTGGACCTTGAAACACTCGTTTGAATTCCTCAGCAAAGGCAGAGTAGCTGGCACAGCAGGAACTATGGGCATCCCACACAGCAGTAGCCCAGGCCAGGGCTTTTTCCGACAGCAGGGTGATGATATATGCGATCTTAGACCGGTCGGTGGGGAACGACGAGGGTTGCAGCTCGAAGCAGAGAGAACATTGGGTGAGAAACCCTTTACAAGCACTTGGATCACCTGAGAACCGTTGGGGAGGTGGAAGACGAGGTTCAGCCAGAGGGTTAACTGCCATGGGTACGTGAATCTGAGGTACTGGGACAGGAACTGTTGCCGGGGTAAGTCGATCAGATATCTGCTTTATGGAAGTCAGCATCTCCGACAGAAGATGAGAATGTCTAGCCATTAAGGCCGCTTGCTGAACCAGGGCGGCTTCGTGGCGTTGGACAGTCTCCTGGTGGTGGGACAGCATGGCAACAAGGTCCTGGGAACTGGCTGCCTCTGGGTTCATTTTTGGCTCTGTGTTTCTGTCAGGACCCGGTTACGAACCCGGGTCTCCGGAGTGAGAAACAGTCACTTAACCAACTGAGCCACAAATAGTCGGCAGAACCCAGAAGATGAGGCAGACACAGCAGTACTTGAGACGGTGTATTTAATGAAGTAAAAAGTGAAGTTCTTCAGGAAAACATGTAACTCCACAACTTCAAAAGGAATCCTACAAGAACAAAGGTAATCCTCCAAGACAAAAAAAGGTAAATCCACAAGGTGGAAGGTAAAGCACAAAAAGCCTCAAAAGATACTCAAAAAACAAACAAAAATAAAAAAACAGAATTCCACAAGAGAGTCCACCGGGATCAACAAGAGTTCTCAGAGTACTAGGGCTGGGTGCTAACATACAAACACAGAGCAAAGAACAGAGGAAAACAAAGGGTTAAAATACAATCAGGGGAAACGAGGCACAGGTGCAAATAATAATGGGGATCAAGGGAAAACAAAAGGTCAAAAGGCACAATGGGGGCATCTAGTGACCAAAAACCGGAACAACCCTGGCCAAATCCTGACACAGAGTATGTACTGTAGACCTGTTTGTTTCTACCTCAGAGTATGAACTGTAGACCTGTTGGTTTCTACCTCAGAGTATGTACTGTAGACCTGTTTGTTTCTACCCCAGAATATGTACTGTAGACCTGTTTGTTTCTACCCCAGAATATGTACTGTAGCTTGTCCAGGTAAGAGTATGGAAAAGTAGGTTCATCCATGTCGAGTCGAGGCAGTGGATATTATAATAGTAATTTGGTGGGTGCTTATATTTGTACTGTTTCACACATATACACGTGTGTGTATGGGAATGTTTTTTTGCATATCCCAACTCCCTCTGAGACATCCTCAGAGAGTGGGGTCATGCCCAGGGTCAGACATTATCAACAGCAACCCTGGAGCCATTACCAGTTACTGGCCCAACACTAACTGCTAGGCTACCTACCGCCTAATGATATAGATAATACTCTCTGACAGTTGCTTTTTGTATTTTCTGATTGTAGCCTATACATGACATATGAACAGTTAAATTCCAAAACTCTATATAGTATATCCATTTTCAGAAATGTTGGCAAATTTAACGGCGTTCTTCGTTTGTGGAAAGAGAGTCGGACCGAAATGCAGCGTAGTGGTTACTCATGACTTTAATAGAAAAAGTGACACATGAAATAACGATAAAAATACAAAACAACAAACGGAACGTGAAACCTAATTACAGCCTATCTGGTGAAACTACACAGAGACAGGAACAATCACCCACGAAATACAAAGCGAAACCAGGCTACCTAAATACGGTTCCCAATCAGAGACAACGAGAATCACCTGACTCTGACTGAGAACCGCCTCAGGTAGCCAAGCCTATACAACACCCCTAATCAGCCGCGATCCCAAATACTACAAACCCCAATACGAACATACAATATAACATAAACCCATGTCACACCCTGGCCTGATCAAATAATTAAAGAAAACACAAAATACTAAGACCAAGGTGTGACAGCAAATGAGCTTTTTTGGTTTATTAAAGAACTTATAAAAAAAGATGAGTGTTTTTCCCAATTTAATGGCCATGTACTCTCCACCCGGCACAGCCAGAAGAGGACTGGTCACCCCTCAGAGCCTGGTTCCTCTCCACCCGGTACAGCCAGAAGAGAACTGGCCACCCCTCAGAGCCTGGTTCCTCTCTAGGTTTCTTCATAGGTTCCTGCCTTCCTAGGGAGTTTTTCCCCATCCACCGTGCTTCTATATCTGCCTTGCTGGCTGTTTGGGGTTTTAGGCTGGGTTTCTGTACAGCACTTTGTGACATCTGCTGATGTGAAAAGGGCTTTATGAATACATTTGATTGATTGATATATGTGACCGCATACAAAGCAAGGTTTGAAATGATTGTTTTAGTCAAATATTATATACAGTGTATGTCGACAATCCTTCTTCCAAAGGACCATTCTATGGATTACATTTTGTGAAAATCCCCCAAAATCATGGTGTTTTTTTTGATCAAACACTCTCTTGTTGAACCACCACAGTGTCTGTAAAAAACCACCATCTTAAAAACTGTGTTGAAGAACCTCATGTCCCAGCTACATAACATTCTGAGAACCATATGTTTCTTAGAGGTTGGTAAGAGTGTGGTTGTCCTATGGTTATTTTGCATACAACCTTTCTCTGTCAACTTTCTGGGAATGGTGCAGGGGAGTTCATTGGCTTTGGAACATTCTCAGCACATTTACGGAACTTGACAAAAAAAACATTATTTCATTACTTTAACAGAAGGTTTCCTAAACGTTCAAACATGGTGACATTTCATTTCAATTTTGGTAATGTTTTAGGAATGTTCTGCAATTGCTTTGACATTGGGAATGTTCTCTAATAGTTCAGAGAAAGTTAAGAAACAACATTCTTCTGTGGGAATGTCAGTATTACAGCATAACATTTCCTAGAGATTTCATCATGGTTCTACTTCAAGTCATGTTCTCGAATTGTTCCGAGAACATTAAGAAAACTATCCATAAAAAACACACAAGATAGAATGTTCCAAAAATGTTATTTAGAAACATATATTCTGTTCTCTATCAAGTGTGTTCATGTATGTTGGCCTACTAATTGGCCATACCTGATCTTAGTGACTGCTTGTTTCCTAGCTGGGGTGTCTAAGTGGTTTTCTATCTGAGAGATGCATATTATAACCACACTGACTCTCTATCTATTTATCTCTCTCTCTCTCTCACTCACACACACACACACACACACACACACACACACACACACACACACACACACACACACACACACACACACACACACACACACACACACACACACACACACACACACACACACACACACACACACACACACACACACACACACACACACACACACACACACACACACAAGTTGATCCAACCATTGCTGGACATGCTATTTGTCATATTTTTCCTTGTGGCATGGAACTCGTGTGTGTGTGTGTGTGTGTGTGTGTGTGTGTGTGTGTGTGTGTGTGTGTGTGTGTGTGTGTGTGTGTGTGTGTGTGTGTGTGTGTGTGTGTGTGTGTGTGTGTGTGTGTGTGTGTGTGTGTGTGTGTGCATGCGTGCATGTGTATGTGTGTGTGTGAAAGAGAGCAAGTGCGTATGTCTGTGCCTGCCTGCCTGCCTGCCTGTTTGCCTGCCTGTGTGTATAATTACTGACTATAAAGATACAAATGCAACATGTGTCATAAGATAAAGTCCCCGGTTGAAGTTTAATGCAGGAGAACTCTGGTCAGATAGTATCTGTTTCCCTCTGCTGGAACAGGTGTCATCTATAGCGTATCAGATGAAAATGGATCATGAACACAGGAACAAAACTATAATTTGCATATTTGTCTAGCCTGCCAGACCAAATGCTACTCAAGGACCAGGTTATGGATTTACACACCTCTTTATTTACCAAACCACATTGGTTGAACTTGCTCGAGGTTACATATATTGAGCAATAGCATGTCTTTGTCTCTCACATTAACAGTTAGCTGTCTCGCATTGTTATGGTCTAGTTATATCCTGTAGACCTGTTTGTTATGGTCTAGTTATATCCTGTAGACCTGTTTGTTATGGTCTAGTTATATCCTGTAGACCTGTTTGTTATGGCCTAGTTATATCCTGTAGACCTGTTTGTTATGGCCTAGTTATATCCTGTAGACCTGTTTGTTATGGCCTAGTTATATTCTGTAGACCTGTTTGTTATGGCCTAGTTATATCCTGTAGACCTGTTTGTTATGATCTAGTTATATCCTGTAGACCTGTTTGTTATGGTCTAGTTATATCCTGTAGACCTGTTTGTTATGGCCTAGTTATATCCTGTGACCTGTTTGTTTCTACCTCAGAGTATGTACTGTAGACCTGTTTGTTTCTACCCCAGAGTATGTACTATAGACCTGTTTGTTTCTACCTCAGAGTATGTACTTTTGACCTGTTTGTTTCTACCCCAGAGTATGTACTGTAGTCCTGTTTATTTCTACCCCAGAGTATGTACTGTAGACCTGTTTGTTTCTACCCCAGAGTATGTACTGTTGACCTGTTTGTTTCTACCACAGAGTATGCACTGTAGACCTGTTTGTTTCTACCCGAGTATGTACTGTAGACCTGTTTGTTTCTACCCCAGAGTATGTACTGTAGACCTGTTTGTTTCTACCTCAGAGTATGTACTGTAGACCTGTTTGTTTCTACCTCAGAGTATGAACTGTAGACCTGTTGGTTTCTACCTCAGAGTATGTACTGTAGACCTGTTTGTTTCTACCCCAGAATATGTACTGTAGACCTGTTTGTTTCTACCCCAGAATATGTACTGTAGCTTGTCCAGGTAAGAGTATGGAAAAGTAGGTTCATCCATGTCGAGTCGAGGCAGTGGATATTATAATAGTAATTTGGTGGGTGCTTATATTTGTACTGTTTCACACATATACACGTGTGTGTATGGGAATGTTTTTTTGCATATCCCAACTCCCTCTGAGACATCCTCAGAGAGTGGGGTCATGCCCAGGGTCAGACATTATCAACAGCAACCCTGGAGCCATTACCAGTTACTGGCCCAACACTAACTGCTAGGCTACCTACCGCCTAATGATATAGATAATACTCTCTGACAGTTGCTTTTTGTATTTTCTGATTGTAGCCTATACATGACATATGAACAGTTAAATTCCAAAACTCTATATAGTATATCCATTTTCAGAAATGTTGGCAAATGTCACACCCTGACCATAGTTTGCTTTGTATGTTTCTATGTTTTTTTTGGTCAGGGTGTGATCTGAGTGGGCATGTCACATGTCTAGTTTGTCTATTTCTATGTTTGGCCTGATATGGTTCTCAATCAGAGGCAGGTGTTAGTCATTGTCTCTGATTCGGAACCATATTTAGGTAGCCCGTTTGTGTTGGGTTTTGTGGGTGATTGTCTCCTATGTCAGTGTTTGTACCACACAAGACTGTTTCGGGTTTTCACGTTTCTTGTTTTTGTAATTTATTCATGTATGGTTTCATTATTAAAGAACCATGAATTATAACCACGCTGCATTTTGGTCTGCCTCTCCTTCACCAGAAGAAAACTGTTACAGCAAATTAACTTTTTTGGTTATAATGAACTTATAAAAAAAGTTGAGTGTTTTTCCCCCATTTAAACTAAATGCAATCGAACAAGTGATCCCCAAAAGTAATTATTTATCATGAGGGCCATACACAGTAACAAGGAATGCTGCATACTCCAAGGTTCAAATCTCATCTTTCATGTCAAAACTGTCATAAATCGCGATGAATGAGGCTTCAAATGACTTATATGCCTTGTAAATATAGTATCATCAAATTATAAAATACATATTTGCATGTTTAGTGTTAGAGAAAATGTTCATATTTTCGAAAGGTCTCTCTGGATCAAAACATCTGATGCAATCGCTGCGATCATCTCAGTGCTCCCGCTTGCTTCCTGAACCTGTTCGGAACTCACCTTTCATCTCATATTAATCTTGTCTATCTATGACAAACAGAGACTTTTACATTTAAAAAAAAAAATATGTTCGTTATTTTAGATGAATGGCTGTAAATCGATCTCGGAATGTGCTACAGTGATCAAACCGCTCTCTGCTGCTGTGCTGCTCTATCAGGATTGTAGGCACGTGCTGTTTCAGTGGCTGTGACGTAGGGTTCAGCCAGGAGTTGATGGACAATCGGAAGAGCGAACGAAAGGGTAGGAGGGACTTCCCAACTTCAAGCGGTTTCAGATTTCACATCCTACATCACACTCAGATAATATACTACTGTGTCTGTGGGAACCAGGGCTATCACTCAATGCAAGCCAGTTCTATGGTGGCCACAGATTAAAAAGTGTAAATGGCGGTCAGAACCGATACCAGAACTATGCAGGTCCCCTAAACAGGGGTATAAGGGCTCAGGGCCAGACCCAGTTGCAGTCACGGGAGGCAGATGGTTTGAGTGTTTGATATTTATTAGTACCAAAAAGAGTAGGCAAGAGAATAGTCGTGGACAGGCAAAAGGTCAAAACCAGATCAGAGTCCAGGAGGTACAGAGTGGCAGGCAGGCTCGAGGCCAAGGCAGGCAGAATGGTCAGGCAGGCGGGTACAGAGTGGCAGGCAGGCTCGAGGCCAAGGCAGGCAGAATGGTCAGGCAGGCGGGTACAGTGTGGCAGGCAGGCTCGAGGCCAAGGCAGGCAGAATGGTCAGGCAGGCGGGTACAGTGTGGCAGGCAGGCTCGAGGCCAAGGCAGGCAGAATGGTCAGGCAGGCGGGTACAGTGTGGCAGGCAGGCTCGAGGCCAAGGCAGGCAGAATGGTCAGGCAGGCGGGTACAGAGTGGCAGGCAGGCTCGAGGCCAAGGCAGGCAGAATGGTCAGGCAGGCGGGTACAGAGTGGCAGGCAGGCTCGAGGCCAAGGCAGGCAGAATGGTCAGGCAGGCGGGTACAGTGTGGCAGGCAGGCTCGAGGCCAAGGCAGGCAGAATGGTCAGGCAGGTGGGTAACAGAGTCCCAAAAACAGGCAAGGGTCAAAACCGGGAGGACGAGAAAAAGAGAGAATAGCAGGAGCATGGGGAAAACACGCTGGTTGACTTGGAAACAGACCAGACGAACTGGCACAGAGAGACAGGAAGCACAGGGATAAATACACTGGGGAAAACAAGCAACACCTGGAGGGGGTGGAGACAATCACAAGGACAGGTGAAACAGATCAGGGCGTGACAAGGGGACTTCACATCTAAAAGGTTTTTAATCCTGGGGTTGTTCAATGACAGATATATATTTGTTTGAAATCTATCACTAGATGGTTTCATTTCAGAGAGATAAACAATCATATTGTGTTGCCATTCGCTATACATCCGCCTCGCTCTCCATTTTGTTATAAAGAAATATGCAAATGAATCATTTGTAACATCAACATACACATACACACACAATGGATCGATGCAGGGTGGAGAGGACATGTGTTTTTACTGCCAGCCTGCCTTTCTGCCTCCCCTGGACCAGCTCAAACATCCATGGAATGTATGACAAGCATCTGACTTTCCAGGGTACTCTCTCTCCTTCCTTGCTCCATCTCTCTACCTCTCTGCCTCCTCTAAGCTACTCTCGGCTTGTGTTTGTCCCCTGAATCCTTTTTTATATGTAATGATCTATTTTCACCAATTTTTTCTTACACTGAAGAGGAAGGCAGTTTAGGCTGAAAATGTTCTTCAATAGAAAACTAACGTCGTAGCTTCGTCATGATCCACACATGCTTGACCTGACCAGGAGAACCACGTGACCCGACAAGGAAAAGAGTCCCCCAGCTGACAGGATAAAGATGTCTGGGTCTTGAATGAATGGGAGGACGAGACAGGAGTCTTGTTTTCCTGCGGGTTAGGGTTTGTCCACATGTGTGTTGTAACCGTGTTTTGTTTACTATACCACAACTACTATGGCTGGAAGCAAGCTCTCTGTTCGGTCAGGTTCGTCTAGCTGTGCTTGAACCTGACCGAGCACAACAAACTATCTCTGTTAGCTATGTCAATATCGCAAAACAGTACCATTTGGACCATACAACATTTAAAATGTTATTCCTTTTATGTTTTACTATAAAAAGGAAATACTTTACTTGGAGAAAAAAATGTTGGCCGAGCTCCAGCACTTAAGAGTTAGATCCTTATAAACATATTTTCAGTGAATCAGTCATATGATATGTTCACCATGTTACGGACATCCACTTAACTGTCTTTTAATTACTACTACTTTAATAAGATTTACATTTTCATAAAGATATTGTGTTCCCTTGTCAACCCTGTCCATTTCTTCTGGTCAAATTATAAAGGTTGTATACAATGTGTGGTTTTATACAGAACTTAATCTCATTTGCACCTTATCGCTCTAAATTGAGACGGGTATTAATGATATTTTATATAATTGTGTGGTGTTGGCCATGTCTCACTCTTCAAAATACATGACACAAATTCTTCATATTTGACCATGTAACTGAATTCATTTGAGAAAGATCCCAAGATATCAGGGTGGACCAAGGTATAACAGGGTGGACCAAGGTATAACAGGGTGGACCAAGGTATAACAGGGTGGACCAAGGTATAACAGGGTGGACCAAGGTATAACCGAGTGGACCATGGTATAACAGGGTGGACCAAGGTATAACAGGGTGGACCAAGGTATAACAGGGTGGACCAAGGTATAACAGGGTGGACCAAGGTATAACCGGGTGGACCAAGGTTTAACCGGGTTGACCAAGGTATAACAGGGTGGACCAAGGTATAACAGGGTGGACCAAGGTATAACAGGGTGGACCAAGGTATAACAGGGTGGACCAAGGTATAACAGGGTGGACCAAGGTATAACCGGGTGGACCAAGGTATAACAGGGTGGACCAAGGTATAACAGGGTGGACCAAGGTATAACAGGGTGGACCAAGGTATAACAGGGTGGACCAAGGTATAACAGGGTGGACAGCTGCAATGGGACAGAACATATATGAAACCTTGAACACTGCATACTGAACACTGAATAGACATCTACATAGTAATACATGTAGTAACAACATTGGAACTGCTCTTTAGTTACATATTCATTGTGAAAAACAACACAAAAATACATTCCTTGTGTCAGTCAGAAACCTCTTCTGCCTTTTGTTCTTTAGTCGTGTGATGGTTTGTTTGCGGCCGGTCTTACATCATCACCATCACGGGGAAAGACATCCTTCACTTTCCTTTTGATTTCTGTTTCTGTTCTGCTTCCCTTCCTCGTCACAAAAAGAGCAAAGGTCCCCTTTCCAACTTCGCTCTCTTATTTGAAAAGCCCAACACCGTCTGGGAATACTTCTTCAGTATATTCACAGAGGTCACGTTTGCAATGATTTGCTTGTTCTTCTGTTCCCTTGCATTTCTGTATTTTGTTTTGACATCTTTAATGAGAGATGTGAGAGCGAGAAGAGCCCTCTTAATCGGTGATGTCACATCCTGACGTCTCAGCAATGCTTTGACTGTCGAACGAGCCGATACAGATGCCTGTTCTCCCTTAATCCTTGCATACCTCTTCCTGTATTTTCCTTTTTTCCCCCCTCTCCTTTGCCACTTCTGATTTGAAATGCTCTCTCTCTCTTTGGAGTCTTCTGTGTGTGTTCCCCCCCCCTCCTAATGCGTTCCCCTTGCTGGCGTTGCTGAAAACACATTAAACGCATGGTTAGGATTCAAGGGGTAGAGTCAGAGATAAAGTTAAGGATAACGGTTAGTAGATCGGGATATAGGTAATGGGTTATGGTTAGGGATTACGGTTAGAGTTAGTAGAAAGTTTAGCAA
Organism: Oncorhynchus gorbuscha; assembly: GCF_021184085.1. Classification (NCBI taxonomy): domain Eukaryota; kingdom Metazoa; phylum Chordata; class Actinopteri; order Salmoniformes; family Salmonidae; genus Oncorhynchus; species Oncorhynchus gorbuscha. The sequence continues at coordinate 40,625,694 of NC_060183.1, read as the reverse complement.
CTAATAATCTTAAATGCCTTATCTTAAGCATTCCTAACCTTGAAGGCCCAGGCTGATTTTCAGGAGTTGAGGGGGGTGTTTGGGACTGAAGCAACGCACTAGCCTTGACCCTGGCTCTGCGTATCCTTTTTTAGAATCTCTCCATTTCTTCCTTTCTGCGCTCCGTCACTGAGTTCAGCTATTGCCTTCTTCTTCCCTGTCTCTTTATCTTTCCTCCCTCTCTTTCTCTAGATACTCTCTCCTTCTCTCTGGGTCAGCATTACGTCGTTCTCTGTATTTCCGCTGTCTTTCAGCTGCACTAAGAGGAGGTGCCATTCCTCCAGAAAGACTTGATTCGATTGATATTTATTTTGTCTTAAAATACTATGCATGCTGTAATTACGTAATACAATTAATGAACAAAAACATGTATTTTGCAACACATTACAGCAAGATATCCATTTTTCAACCCTGTTTAGTGCATGTCCATGTCTACGTGTTCAGGGATAACAATTGTTTTCCCGCCAAGGAAGTTTTAATACAATTTTGAATGACTTATCTTGAGGTAAAAAAATAGCACTTTTCGTGATATTGATCCAATGTCACGCCCTGACCTTAGAGAGCCTTTTATTCTCTAATTTGGTTAGGTCGGGGTGTGACTAGGGTGAGTGTTCTAGTTTTCTATTTCTATGTTGACCTGGTATGGTTCCCAATCAGATTCAGCTGTCTATCGTTGTCTCTGTTTGGGGATAATATTTAGGCAGCCTTGTCCCACTGGGTTTTTGAGGGATCTTGTTTTTGTGTTGATGCCTGCGAGCTCTACAGAACGTCACGTTTCGTTGCTCTATATTGTTTTTGTGTGTTTCATTTAATAAATATGTGGAACTCTACGTACGATGCGCCTTGGTCCGTTAATTCATTAGACGATCGTCACACCCAACTGTTAATCTTTGTACATTATGTGCTACTGTGTGCGATGTACACAAGTTTGTTTAAGGTAAGGTAAATATTTACCTTTGTTTTGCCTGTAAGCTACAACAAATACTTATGCAAATTGTATGCCATCAATTTGCCTGGCTACACATAAACTTCACTCCAGCCAAATGCTGTGCCCACTAATGTTTATTTTCCATGATGAGTCTGGATTTGCTTTCCTTCCATACTCTTTTCGAATACAAACACATTCTGACCATTCGGAATGGTCCCAGAAACCGATGCCATTTTGACTTCAGCACAAACAACTTCTAGGATGGCTGGTTCAGACTGATATATGGACCGATCGAGAGAGTGCGGGAATTCAATTCAGGGTGAGACGTCAGGCAATGTCAACATAGCATAGGTCATGTACCTCTCAACCAAAAGTCAAACAATGTGGGGCACATCCTGATACCGTAAATAATTAGCATTGTATGGAAATGCTAAATTGGCAAAGGGTTAAGAATGCAGAACTCACTCCCTAACAATGAAAAGCAACACACACACACACAAACACAGGCATACATTGGAACAACTTTTTCACGTTGTTGGAAGGCCCAGGCTCACCCTGATCTTTAAAGTCTTTACAGTAACAGAAACGGCTATATCAGGGGCTGTTCCCAAGTTCCCATGCCTCCCAGAGGACTATAGGGTATCCTATGAGAATAGCGGGAACCAGGTTACCAAGATTTACTGAGATTTCCCGCCCAAACCCTCTCCCATTTCCCGGGATAAATACAGGTAACTGTGAGGCGACTGTAAGATGACCAGGAACATGAATGAGAACAAACAGACCAGCTACAACCTCTAAGTCAATCAAAGAGACAAAAATACAGGGACAAAAAAGGAGTGGCAAGTCAATGACTCAGATACGAGACACGTGGCAGGGACTTCAGAAAATCACGGATTATAAAGGAAAAACCAACCACGTTGTGGACACCCAAAGCCTAACTCTCAGACAAACTTAACACATTCTTCTCCTGCTTTGAGGAAAACAACACAGAGCCGCCGTCAGAGCCCCGCTGCTCATGAGGACGGCAGGCTCCCGATCTCTGTAGCCGACATGAGTAGGGTTTTCAAGTGTGTTAACCCTCGCAAAGCTGCCAGCCAGGAAGGCATACCAAGATGCGTCCTCAGTGCATGCGCAGACCAGCTGGCTGGGGTGTTTACGGATATATTCAACCTCTCCCCATTCCAGTCTGTTGTCCCCACTTGCTTCAAGATGTCCACCATAGTGCCTGTACCCAAGCAAGCTAAGGTAACTGAACTAAATGACTATCGCCCCATTGCACTCACCTCTGTCATGATGAAGTGCTTTGAAAGGCTAGTCAAAGACTATAACCTCCACCTTGCCTGACAACTTAGACCCACTACACTGCCCTATCACACCTGGACAAGAGGAACGTCCACGTGAGTTTGCTGTTCAATGACTACAGCTCACCATAGTGCCCTCTAAACTTATCACTAAGCTTGGGGGCCCTGGGTCTACATTTCCCCTGTTTACCTTCTAATTCACCATTAAATACCCACACATTTTACTCCCTTGTGGGCCCTTACTTGTATTAATGCAATCAACAGGCAACTGAGGGGTTCACTTATTTAGGTCCAGATTTTATTTATTTAAGTACGCAAGTCAGTTAAGTACAATTTCTTATTTACATTGGCTACCTGGACGGCGCTGGGCCGATTGTGCGGCGTCCTATGGGACTCCCAATCACGGCCGGTTGTGATACAGCCTGGAATCAGGGTCTGTCGTGTTGCCTCTTGCATTGAAATGCAGTGCCTTGGATCGAATGCGCCACTCGGGAGAACCGTCTTGACAGTTTGAACATGTGAGAGAGGAAATTAAGATAAAGAACAACGCTTATATTAAACACGTCGGATGCTTAATAAGTGACCACAAACAAATTGCTAAAGATAACTTATTTTCCCCATTACTCAACATGAAAGCAGATCTAATTAAATGGAATAATCTTTGGTTAAATATTACAGGTAGAATAAAACTTATTAGAATGGCATGGTTTTATTACCCCGCAAAATACATCCTTTAAACCTTCCAGATCTGGAAACATATTGCACTAAAGAGGAACGATAACTACATATTGAAGATGGCATGCTCATCCCCAGAAACCATATATGTGTCTATGTTCAATATCTCTCCCTAAGGACACAACCTTATGGAACAATCCTTGGAGAGCTATTCAGAATTCACTGATAAATTGTGGAACACTAAGACATAGAAATCGTCAATGACTTGGTAACAGGAAATATGTTTATTTCCATGACAGAATTACAAAGTCATTTTGGAATACATGCATATTTTGGAGATCAGAGCAACCTTAAGGGAATCTTATTTGAGTCAGAAAATGATGTTCACATACAAAACACTGCAGAGAGCATATCCAATTGAGAACTCTCTCAGAAAATTGTTTTTACTATTGGAACCAAGACTTAAAAAGAACTGATGTTGGCACAAGATGGAGGGAAAGTTGTAGCATAGCTAACAAAATGACAGTTAACGAAACTATACGCTTAATCCAGTATAAACTAACGTATACAATCATTTTACAAGTTTCAAAATTCACAAATTCCACAGCACAACGGCAGAATCTTGTCTTAAGTGTAAAATAAATAATGCCTCAATAATGCATGCTTTCTGGGAATGCCATAAAGTCTGAAAGCCCTTCATGTCTGGACTAATGAACTGATTCATACAACTCTCACTTTCTCATTTAAAAACTGAAATGTCTTAAATGAGTGTTCAACTCCTTTGTTATGTCAAGCTTACATAGGTTCAGGAGTAAAAATGTGCTTAACAAGTCACTTAATAAGTTGAATGGACCCACTCTGTGTGCAATAATAGTGTTTCCCGTGATTTATGAATGACTACCTCATCTCTGTACCCCACAAATACAATTATCTGTAACATCCCTCAGTCGAGCAGGTTTTCCAATACCTCGCAAAGAAGGGTACCTATTGGTAGATGGGTCAAAATAAAAAAGAGCTGACATTGAATATTCATTTGAGTATGGTGAAGTTATTAATTACACTTTGGATGGTGTATCAGTACACCCAGTCAGTAAAAAGATGCAAGCGTCCTTACTAATTCAGTTGCCGGAGAGGAAGGAAACTGCTCAGGGATTTCACCATGAGGTAAATGGTGACTTTAAAACAGTTACAGAGTTGAAAATAGCTTTGATAAGAGAAAACTGAGGCTGGATCAACAACATTGTAGCTACTCCACACCACTTACCTAATTGACAGAGTGAAATGAAGGAAGCCTGTACAGAATAAACCTATTCCAAGACAAGGCACTAAAGTAACACTGAAAACATGTGGCAAAGTAATTCACTTGTTGTCCTTAATAAAAAAGTGTTATGTTTGGCGCAAAACACATAACTGAGTACGACCCATATTTTCAAGCATTGTTGTGGCAGCATCATGTTATGGGTATGCTTGTAATTGTTAAGGACTGGGGAGTTCTTCAGGATAAAAAATAAACAGAATGGAGCTAAGCACAGGCAAAATCCTACAGGAAAAACTTTCTCAGTCTGCTTTCCACCAGACACTGGGAGATGAAATCACCTTTCAGCAATAACCCAAAACAAAAGGCCAAATCTACACTGGAGTTGCTTACCAAGAAGATAGTGAATGTTCCTGAGTGGCCGATTTACAGTTTTGACTTATAAATCTACTTGAAAGTCTATGGCAAGACTTGAAAATGGTTGTCTATCAATGATCAACAAACAATTTGACAGAGCTTGAAGAATTTAGATTTTTTTCTTTTTACAAATAGTGTACAATCAAGGTGTGCAAAGCTCTTAGATACTTACCTAGAAAGAGTAACGGCTATAATTGCTGTCAAAGGTGATCCTTACATGTATGACTCGGGGGTGTGAATACTTATGTAAATTAATATTTATAAAAACATTAATTGATATTATGGGGTATTGTGTATAGGCCAGTGACACAAAATCTCAATGCAATCTATTTTAAATTCAGGATGTAACACAACAAATTCTGGAAAATGTCAAGGGATGTGAATATTTTCTGAAGTCAGAATACATACTGTAGTCATCATACGCTGGTTTTCACATGCTTTCACCTGGGGAGCCAAGGCCCTGGTTAACCTAATCCATATTACATAAAGGTCAGACTATCACAAACATTCCCCACTTCAAGTCTCAAGTTGCAAAACGAGAGAATAACCCTAACATTGATAGCCAAGTCTATCTCATCCAGCATTCTACTATCTCATTCAGCATTCCACTATCTCATCCAGCATTCCACTATCATAAATACCATAAATCACTGTCACATCATTTGAGTTTCGGACATGATCAACTCAGACAAATGTCTTTAATAATACCAAAATGGTGCTGTCAAAAACAGCATTACAAAGGTTCCATATTCCCACATGAATTAACCCATTAATAATCAATCATCCATTTATTTAACCTTTTCCAGGTATAAGAATATTTTGAAAATAAATACACAGCGCAGAGGATGAGAGGACGAGAGTACTAGAATTAATGATCAATAGGGAATTGTCAATGTAAATAGTAGGTCTTCAGTTCAACAGCTGTTTAGAATCTGTGGAATGTCAGTCCTGTACTCAGAGCTACATGTGCCACGTTTTCATTGGTCTGTACATTGAGTATGGAGCAGGATACTTGTTATTTGGCCATTGGCCCAAAAACAAGTATCCTTGTTATTGGTCAATCCCAGGCTAGGGTGGGGGGTTATCAATGGCATCCTGTCCTTTGTTCACTTGAGAAAAGCTGAGGACCGGGGAGACTGAACATCTACCTCCCAGCATAACATCTATGATTTGTCTTTTTCAAATAAATCAAATTTTCTCCCCCTGATTTGCTTTGGAGTTTGTATTATTGAAGAATAACATCAACTGCTAACACAGAGGAGGGAATATTTTGTTGTGACTTCATAGCCTTGACCAAGAGTCTCTGTTTCTCCTGTAATTTATCCTCAAGACATTGGATAAGGACCGGGTCAACTTTGGCGTCCACCTTATTAGCGAACCAGCTGCCGTAGTTCAGTAGCCAGCGCAGCTCCCCCGCCCCATAGATACACACACTGCGGACGTGTTTCCCTGTGCATGATGGGTAAAGCGGTCCCTCCAGGTAGTTCCACTTCACCAGCCTGGTCTTGCTCATCAGGTCTGTGATGTCGGCCTGGGCCCGTGGCACCTCACCTGGCACGCCCGGCACCCGTGTCAGCGTGGCCCAGAAGTGTTCGTCTGGGGAGTAGGTGTCATTTGACCACATCAGGAAGTCCCTGGCCAGCGCAGACTTGTTCATATAAGTGACGAACTCCAGTGAGAGCACGAAGTACGCGCTGCCGATGAACATCTGTATGCCGTGCGGCGGAGGCCCCTTGGCCTTGTTGGTTTTCACCGGCAGCCGGTGGTACTCGAATGACGCGTTCTGCAGCTCGTGGTGGAAGGAGAAACGCTGCTTCTTGTATTCGCTGGGGCGACTTGTCTCCATCATGTTACCCCCCCGGAGCTTCTTCAGGTCAGCCACCAGCTCTATATTGGAGCGCAGGGGAAAGTCCTGACCGCACAGGTTGATGACATACCTCCACTTGACCTTTGATCCTATAAGGTCAGACAGGCAGTTGAGGTCAGCATTGAGGCGGCTGATGCTGGCGTACGTCACTGCCTCCAGCTTAGAGGCGATGAAGACGTTGGGTAGACAGCGTGCCAGACCCTCCATGGACTCTCTGAACAGTTCTGATGACTTCAGGTCGTAGTGGATACAGTAGATGTTGTTAGGGGTGTAGACGGCCCTGAGGATCTTCTCCACCATGGAGGCAGACTTGTGGACCACCAGTGAGTAGGCCAGGGGGAAGGCCTGCTCCTCCTCAGACACTTGGACATCCCCATAGCCCCGGGAGCGGAGGTATCGCGGGCAATTGGAGATCAGGTTGACCAAACTCTTGTCCTGCTCTTCCACCACAACCTGTTTTCTGATGACCAGCGACTTCCCCAACTCGGCCGGCTCCATTTCATAGATGGCATTGCAGTCAATGTTGTAGCGATGGAGCAGCTCAACGTCATTGTAGCCTGCGGTAGACCCATAGGATTCAATGGTAATGCTGTATTTAACAGTGAACTTTAGGAAGAGCAGCAAGAAGGCACAGATCACCAGCAGCAATGATAAATAAGAAATGAAATTCTTCTTCCGCAGTCTGCTTGGAAAGGCAAATCTTATTTTCATTCTGTGGTGACACAAAAGAACAATAATCAGAAAAGAAGAAACAAGTCAGTTCACGCATGCAATCATGCAAAACAATCGTAAGGATTTAACTGAATCCATTTTTTACAATATGTTTGATAACCGTGCTCAGCTGGTTATTTGCGCTATTGCTTAGACAACTTAAATGTTAGGCTAAAGATATAATCCTGTAAAAACAAATCACCTCTCTCAGGAAATGGTGTGGAGGTCTCGTAACGCCCAGAAAAGATTACTTGCTCTAAAACCCGAGCCTGAAGAGTTCAAACGTACAGTAAGGACAGAAATGATTGGCACATTGATAAAGATGAGAAATAAAGACTGTATAAACTGTATCAATAATACAAATACGGAGCCATATTGTATGCAAACAAATTGATTTTGTTAACAAGTCGTACAAAAAAACATCTCAAAGAGATGTAACGATTATTGGCATCCCTGTTTTCAATACTCCAGCACCCTCCTCTTTAAAGGGTCACAAGACTGAGACTTTTTCTGAAACGTTTTATGAGATTGGATGGCACATTGAAAGGGATCTTCCCAGCAAACAGGGAAATCCTAAGGACAATGTTCCCATTAAGTCCCTTTAAGGGTTTCGGCAAGACATTATCCCACTGGCATTCTCAGAACATTCTAGGAACAATAAAACATGACGATAACTCGGGACCATAAGAGGAAGTTTAGTACAGGTCCTGGTTTGGTCGCAGTATAACGTTATAATAAGATATTTGATGTGCTTTAGGGAACGTTCAGAAAATATTCCTATTATTTGATTCTGAAAGGAAGTTATCCATGGGACATTCACCTCATACCTACTGAAAATCGTTGATTTAATTTACTTATTTCAGCTATTTGAGTTTGGGTTTTCAGAATAGTTGCCTAATGTTGGTGGGGCATATTATTCTGATGTAATATTACTCCTGAATCACTACAATACACTATATATACAAAAGTATGTGGACCACCCTTCAAATTAGTGGATTTGGCTATTTCAGCCACACCAATTGCCTACAGGTGTATACAATGGATCACACAGCCATGCAATCTTCATAGACAAACATTGGCAGAAGAATGCCCTTACTGAAGAGTGGCACCATCATACTATGCCACCTTTCCAACAAGTCAGTTCATAACATTTCTGCCCTGCTGACCCAGTCTACTGTAAGTGCTGTTATTGTGAAGCGGAAACGTAGCGCCTAACAATAGTCTGTCCTCGGTTGCAACACTCACTAACAAGTTCAAAATTGCCTCTGGAAGCAACTTCAGCACAATAACTGTGTGTTGGGAGTTTCATGAAATGGGTTTCCATGGCTGATCAGCCGCACACAAGCCTGAGATCACCATGTGCAATGCCAAGAGTCAGCTGGAGTGGTGTAAAGCTGGCCACCATTGGATTCTGGAGCAGTGGAAACACGTTCTCTGGAATGAGGAAACTGTAAAGTTTGGTGAGGGAGGAATAATGGTCTGGGGCTGTTTTTCATGGTTCGGGCTTGGCCCCTTAGTTCCAGTGAAGGGAACGCTACAGCATACAATGATATTCTAGACATTCTGTGCTTCCAACTTTGTGGCAACAGTTTGGGAGGGCTGTTTCCTATTTCAACATGACAATGCCTCAGTGCTCAAAGCGAGGTCCATACAGAAATGGTTTGTCGAGATCGGTGTGGAAGAACTTGACTGGCCGGCACAGAGACCTGACCTCAACCCCACCGAACCCCTTTGGGATGAATTGGAACACTAACTGAGCCAGGCCTAATCGCCCAATATCAGTGCCCGACCTCACCAATCCTCTTGTGGATGAATGGATGCAAGTCCCCGCAGCAATGTTCCAACATCTAGTGGAAAGCCTACCCAGATGAGTGGCAGCAAAGGGAGGGACCAACTCCACATTCAGTGGTGTAAATTACTTAAGTAAAAATACTTTAAAGTACTTCAGTAGGTTTTGGGGGTTTCTGTACTTTACTATTTATATTTTGTTACTACTTTTACTTCACTATATTCCCAAAGAAAGTAATTAAATTTTTAAAAGGGTCCATGGATGTGGCAGACTCACTAAACACACATGCATCGTTAGTAAATTATGTGTGAGTGTTGGTGTGCCCCTTGCTTTCCGTAAATAAAAATATATCTTTAACAAATGGCGCCATCTTGTTTGATTAACATGCGGAATTTCAAATTATTTGTACTTTCACTTTTGATACTTAAGTATATTTGAGCAATTCCATTTTACTGTTGATTTTTAAGTATATTTCAAAACAAGTATTTTAGAATTTTTCGTAGGTTACTTTCACTTTGACTTTAGTCATTTTCTATTAATAAGGTATCTTTACGCAAGTATGACGATTGGGTACTTTTTCCATCACTGTCCATATTAACGCCCATTCCTTGATGATAAATACAGTTTATTGAATTGAGTTTAATTGAGAACTAACATGTGAAGACAACCGTGTTCAGTTGACTGTGACTTCCTAGCAATGACTCAAATTTTCAGAAATAAAATATTTATCGTGTTGAATGTTCTGTTCTGAAGAAGAATGATCACCCAATCTGCTCTACATTTCAAGCTCTGATTTTTTTTTAAACTACAAAGTCATATCATTGTGAATTACAAGATTCCAAGTTTTTCTTCTTACTTTTCTCTTTGCATACCGGTATAATTGACATACTTTAGCATGTTGCTTCTACAATCCCATTCAGATTTGTAAACTTTTCGTCAATCTCTCGAAAGTGTTATTCCACAAACAGATTGTTGTTCGCTGCATGGTAAACTCCTTTGATATCCCACCAGTGTCTTGTTAATTGCAGAGCTCCGTATGTCTTCGGTTAAATCCCATCATGTTAAAATGATCCGCTATCGTTATGCTTGGACTCTGACAGCGCGCACGGGGTGACTTTTCCTATTCACTGCAGCAATGAAGAGAGAGAGAGAGGTGTTGAAGTTCCAAACGAGTTGAGACCCAGTGAGATAGCGTCCCCTTTTGAGGAAGACTAAATATTGTATTAATCAAATGTTTGTTTTGTGTGTGTTAAATGCAATTTAATGTAAAAAAATTGTCATGTTTAAATACCTATCACATCACACATTTAGTAATGCCATTTATTGGAAACTCCATGCACAGTAAAACCTGCATGACAGAAAGATCAACTTCACCAACTTCTCTGGTTTTAAATAGCCCGTGGCATCGATATGAGTCAGAAACAGGAATTATAGTGTCAAAATGTACTACAAAGTGGATATATGATCATTTTTGTCATGAAGTCAGTCTTGTCTAAAACATAGTTTTGTAAGTGAGTACATCACAATTTACCGGAGGATTGGGCATGGGGTTAACACTATGCACACTTTTGCCAATGTTGCACAATTTCCCAGAAACAACACTTTGTGGTCCGCCGCCAACTGCTATGTGGACAATGTTGTCAAGTCTGCATATGGGTGCAATGCACGCACATTTGACACAGCAAATAGGAGTGAAAATGGGCTTCCATAAAGTTGGTGTAAACTTCCAATGCATTTCAACAATATTGCCAGATGGCCACGAATGTATTACATCCGATGCGTTTACTTCTGTGAGTGCGTTAGCTAATTAGATAGCTGGTACTAGCTAGCTAGTAACTACTTTTGGTTATAGATTTTTTTTTTGAGCATGCTAGTGAGCCAGGCTAGCAATGAAATCCCAGATGAAAGTGGAATGATACTGTAGCTAGCTAAATACATCAAGATAACACATAACGTGATGTAGCATGTCAGATGAAGATGTGTGGGCCTTCCCGAGTGGCGCAGCGGTCTAAGACACTGCGGCTTGAGGTGTCACTACAGACCCACGTTCGATCCCAGGCTGTGTCACAGCCGGCCGTGCCTGGGAGACCCATGAAGAGGCATACAATTGGCCTAGGAGAGGGTTTGGCCGGCCGTGATTTCCTTGTCTCATCGCCTTCGAGCGACTCTTTGTGGCGGGCCGGCACTTGCAAGCTGGACGGTGTTTCCTCCGACACATTGGTGCAGCTGGCTTCCGGGTTAAGCGAGCAGTGAATCAAAAAGCTGTGCGGCTTGGTAGGGTTGTGTTTCAGAGGACGCATGGCTCTCGACCTTCGTCTCTCCCAAGTTCATAGTTGCAGCAATGGGATGAGACTGTATCTACAAATTGGGGAGAAAAGGGGTTAAAAGTACAAAGAAAATAAAAAGATGAAGATGCACATATCTCACGTTGTCTAGCTACCTTGCTAACTGTAGCCTATTTGCATTTAGGGTCAATACAGGGCAGGCATTGGATACCAGCTTGCCAACTAATCATAGGATGTAGCCAGCTTCCTTTCAACAATGTTTCAACTCGAACTGGCTAGATAGCCAACTAATTTAAACTTGGACAAAGATATGGATAGCTAACGCGGATTTGCAAGTTAGGTGGCTGACTACCCACTGGGCACAGACATCCACTCAACATCTATTCCATGTTTGTTCATGTTTGAAACAACGTTAATTCAACCAGTGTGTGCCTAGTGGGTAGCTAGCATTCGGGGCTTCGCCTGCTAACCCAAAACAACATGCCTGTTCTCATAAAAGTTTATAGCATATTTTCTAGGGCAAAAATAAATCAAGCATGGCACTTGTCTACTTCAAATAGCAAATAACAAAACGTGTCAGCCAGCATTCAGCAACGTACACAGCTAGGTGCCTAGTAACGGTGTCAGTGTCACCGGCCTGAATCTATTCTGTAGTTACAGTCCCTCTACTAGCATATAAATTACTTCCAAATTACAGAAAGTTATTTTTGTCACTATATGTTTATTGAGTGATATTGTATATCCAAACCTGGTGGATTTGTGGTTCAGCGCAGCGTTGTGGGAACCCCTCAACCATATCAGGAGCTGTTCCAGAAGGCTGAGGCAGTGGCCAGACACCAGTCCCACTTCAGAGTAATGGAGGACACTTGAATCGGGTTGGTAACATTTGATCTGGTCAACGGTCAAAATACTATCTGTCCTAGAATTCACCCAACTACCATTGATCATGTAATCAGTGCTGTGTGTCTTGTATGTTGTAAGTATATGCCCCTTTCCACTGTGCCAATGGGCCCCAGTCAGTGCCGTGCTGGCACATGTCCTATGTGAATTAGCAGTGAATCACGATCTTTGATTGGCTATGTTCAACTGTGTATTTAATGTTGGCTTCCATGACTGTATGGTGACAGTATTTCTCTCTCTCCCTCCCTCTGTGATATAGAAGCTGAGTTGAATATGGGAGCCGAAGTCGGGCTCCTTCATGACCTGTATTAGTGTTGCGGGGCCTGGAGCTGACCTGCACTGATGGGCATGGGCAAATACCTCAGAAGCTGTCATGTTTTGTCATTGATTATCATGCCTTGTCCCTGTTCTTCTCCTTCTATTCGTTTCCCTCTGCTGGTCTTATTAGGTTCTTTCCCTCTTTCTATCCCTCTCTCTCCCCCTCCCTCTCTCACTCTCCCGCTCTCTCTTCTCTCTATCGTTCCGTTCCTGCTCCCAGCTGTTCCTATTCCCCTAATCAATCATTTAGTCTTCCCACACCTGTTCCCGATCCTTTTCCCTGATTAGAGTCCCTATTTCTCTCCTTGTTATTCGTTTCTGCCCTGTCGGTTCCTTGTCTAGAATTCACCGTGCTGTGTTTGTGTATCGCCCTGTCGTGTCGTGTTTTCCTCAGATGCTGCGTGGTGAGCAGGTGTCTGAGTCTGTTTGGTTCAAGTGCCTTCCCGAGGCAACCTGCTGTTCACCTGCTGTTCAAGATCGAGTCTCCAGTTTGTCCTCGTCTTTTCGAGTGAAAGTTGTGTTTTTTGATTGTATTTACTTTACTGGATTAAAGACTCTGTTTTCGCCAAGTCGCTTTTGGGTCCTCTTTCACCTGCATGACAGAAGGAACCGACCAAGGAATGGACCCAGCGACTTCAGACGCTCGTTACACTGCCGTCGAGATCCAAGGAGCCATGCTCGGCAGACACGAGCAGGAATTGTCTGCTGCTCGCCATGCCGTGGAGAACCTGGCCGCTCAGGTTTCCGACCTCTCTGGACAGTTCCAGAGTCTTCGTCTCGTGCCACCTGTTACTTCCTGGCCTGCCGAGCCTCCAGAACCTAGGGTTAATAACCCACCTTGCTACTCCGGGCAGCCCACTGAGTGCCGCTCCTTTCTCACGCAGTGTGAGATTGTGTTCTCTCTCCAACCCAACACATACTCTAGAGAGAGAGCTCGGGTTGCTTACGTCATTTCACTCCTTACTGGCCGGGCTCGAGAATGGGGCACAGCTATCTGGGAGGCAAGGGCTGATTGCTCTAACAAGTACCAGAACTTTAAAGAGGAGATGATTCGGGTTTTTGACCGTTCAGTTTTTGGTAGGGAGGCTTCTAGGGCCCTGGCTTCCCTATGCCAAGGTGAACGGTCCATAACGGATTATTCTATTGAGTTTCGCACTCTTGCTGCCTCTAGTGAGTGGAACGAGCCGGCGCTGCTCGCTCGTTTTCTGGAGGGACTCCACGCAGTGGTTAAGGATGAGATTCTCTCCCGGGAGGTTCCTTCAGATGTGGACTCTTTGATTGCTCTCGCCATCCGCATAGAACGACGGGTAGATCTTCGTCACCGGGCTCGTGGAAGAGAGCTCGCATCAACGGTGTTTCCCTGCTCCGCATCGCAACCATCTCCCTCCTCTGGCTCAGAGACTGAGCCCATGCAGCTGGGAGGGATTCGCATCTCGACTAAGGAGAAGGAACGGAGGATCACCAACCGCCTGTGCCTCTATTGCGGAGTTGCTGGACATTTTGTTAATTCATGTCCAGTAAAAGCCAGAGCTCATCTGTAAGCGGAGGGCTACAGGTGAGCGCAACTACTCAAGTCTCTCCATCAAAATCCTGTACTACTTTGTCGGTCCATCTACGCTGGACCGGTTCGGGTGCTACATGTAGTGCCTTGATAGACTCTGGGGCTGAGGGTTGTTTCATGGACGAAGCATGGGTTCGGAAACATGACATTCCTTTCAGAGAGTTAGAGAAGCCTACGCCCATGTTCGCCTTAGATGGTAGTCATCTTCCCAGTATCAGATTTGAGACACTACCTTTAACCCTCACAGTATCTGGTAACCACAGTGAGACTATTTCTTTTTTGATTTTTCGTTCACCGTTTACACCTGTTGTTTTGGGTCATCCCTGGCTAGTATGTCATAATCCTTCTATTAATTGGTCTAGTAATTCTATCCTATCCTGGAACGTTTCTTGTCATGTGAAGTGTTTAATGTCTGCCATCCCTCCCGTTTCTTCTGTCCCTACTTCTCAGGAGGAACCTGGCGATTTGACAGGAGTGCCGGAGGAATATCATGATCTGCGCACGGTCTTCAGTCGGTCCCGAGCCAACTCCCTTCCTCCTCACCGGTCGTATGATTGTAGTATTGATCTCCTTCCGGGGACCACTCCTCCTCGGGGTAGACTATACTCTCTGTCGGCTCCCGAACGTAAGGCTCTCGAGGATTATTTGTCTGTGTCTCTTGACGCCGGTACCATAGTGCCTTCTTCCTCTCCGGCCGGGGCGGGGTTTTTTTTTGTTAAGAAGAAGGACGGTACTCTGCGCCCCTGCGTGGATTATCGAGGGCTGAATGACATAACGGTTAAGAATCGTTATCCGCTTCCCCTTATGTCATCAGCCTTCGAGATTCTGCAGGGAGCCAGGTGCTTTACTAAGTTGGACCTTCGTAACGCTTACCATCTCGTGCGCATCAGAGAGGGGGACGAGTGGAAAACGGCGTTTAACACTCCGTTAGGGCATTTTGAGTACCGGGTTCTGCCGTTTGGTCTCGCCAATGCGCCAGCTGTTTTTCAGGCATTAGTTAATGATGTTCTGAGAGACATGCTGAACATCTTTGTTTTTGTCTATCTTGACGATATCCTGATTTTTTCTCCGTCACTCGAGATTCATGTTCAGCACGTTCGACGTGTTCTACAGCGCCTTTTAGAGAATTGTCTCTACGTAAAGGCTGAGAAGTGCTCTTTTCATGTCTCCTCCGTTACTTTTCTCGGTTCCGTTATTTCCGCTGAAGGCATTCAGATGGATTCCGCTAAGGTCCAAGCTGTCAGTGATTGGCCCGTTCCAAGGTCACGTGTCGAGTTGCAGCGCTTTTTAGGTTTCGCTAATTTCTATCGGCGTTTCATTCGTAATTTCGGTCAAGTTGCTGCCCCTCTCACAGCTCTTACTTCTGTCAAGACGTGTTTTAAGTGGTCCGGTTCCGCCCAGGGAGCTTTTGATCTTCTAAAAGAACGTTTTACGTCCGCTCCTATCCTCGTTACTCCTGACGTCACTAGACAATTCATTGTCGAGGTTGACGCTTCAGAGGTAGGCGTGGGAGCCATTCTATCCCAGCGCTTCCAGTCTGACGATAAGGTTCATCCTTGCGCTTATTTTTCTCATCGCCTGTCGCCATCTGAGCGCAACTATGATGTGGGTAACCGTGAACTGCTCGCCATCCGCTTAGCCCTAGGCGAATGGCGACAGTGGTTGGAGGGGGCGACCGTTCCTTTTGTCGTTTGGACAGACCATAAGAACCTTGAGTACATCCGTTCTGCCAAACGACTTAATGCCCGTCAAGCTCGTTGGGCGTTGTTTTTCGCTCGTTTCGAGTTTGTGATTTCTTACCGTCCGGGTAGCAAGAACACCAAGCCTGATGCCTTATCCCGTCTGTTTAGTTCTTCTGTGGCTTCTACTGATCCCGAGGGGATTCTTCCTTATGGGCGTGTTGTCGGGTTAACAGTCTGGGGAATTGAAAGACAGGTTAAGCAAGCACTCACGCACACTGCGTCGCCGCGCGCTTGTCCTAGTAACCTCCTTTTCGTTCCTGTTTCCACTCGTCTGGCTGTTCTTCAGTGGGCTCACTCTGCCAAGTTAGCTGGTCATCCCGGTGTTCGAGGCACTCTTGCGTCTATTCGCCAGCGCTTTTGGTGGCCGACTCAGGAGCGTGACACGCGCCGTTTCGTGGCTGCTTGTTCGGACTGCGCGCAGACTAAGTCGGGTAACTCTCCTCCTGCCGGTCGTCTCAGACCGCTCCCCATTCCTTCTCGACCATGGTCTCACATCGCCCTAGACTTCATTACCGGTCTGCCTTTGTCTGCGGGGAAGACTGTGATTCTTACGGTTGTCGATAGGTTCTCTAAGGCGGCACATTTCATTCCCCTCGCTAAACTTCCTTCCGCTAAGGAGACGGCACAAATCATTATCGAGAATGTATTCAGAATTCATGGCCTCCCGTTAGACGCCGTTTCAGACAGAGGCCCGCAATTCACGTCACAGTTTTGGAGGGAGTTCTGTCGTTTGATTGGTGCGTCCGTCAGTCTCTCTTCCGGGTTTCATCCCCAGTCTAACGGTCAAGCAGAGAGGGCCAATCAGACGATTGGTCGCATACTACGCAGCCTTTCTTTCAGAAACCCTGCGTCTTGGGCAGAACAGCTCCCCTGGGCAGAATACGCTCACAATTCGCTTCCTTCGTCTGCTACCGGGTTATCTCCGTTTCAGAGTAGTCTGGGTTACCAGCCTCCTCTGTTCTCATCCCAGCTTGCCGAGTCCAGCGTTCCCTCCGCTCAAGCGTTTGTCCAACGTTGTGAGCGCACCTGGAGGAGGGTGAGGTCTGCACTTTGCCGTTACAGGGCACAGACTGTGAGAGCCGCCAATAAACGCAGGATTAAGAGTCCAAGGTATTGTTGCGGCCAGAGAGTGTGGCTTTCCACTCGCAACCTTCCTCTTACGACAGCTTCTCGTAAGTTGACTCCGCGGTTCATTGGTCCGTTCCGTGTCTCCCAGGTCGTCAATCCTGTCGCTGTGCGACTGCTTCTTCCGCGACATCTTCGTCGCGTCCATCCTGTCTTCCATGTCTCCTGTGTCAAGCCCTTTCTTCGCACTCCCGTTCGTCTTCCCTCCCCCCTCCCGTCCTTGTCGAGAGCGCACCTATTTACAAGGTACATAAGATCATGGACATGCGTTCTCGGGGACGGGGTCACCAATACTTAGTGGATTGGGAGGGTTACGGTCCTGAGGAGAGGAGTTGGGTTCCGTCTCGGGACGTGCTGGACCGTTCACTCATTGATGATTTCCTCCGTTGCCGCCAGGATTCCTCCTCGAGTGCGCCAGGAGGCGCTCGGTGAGTGGGGGGGTACTGTCATGTTTTGTCATTGATTATCATGCCTTGTCCCTGTTCTTCTCCTTCTATTCGTTTCCCTCTGCTGGTCTTATTAGGTTCTTTCCCTCTTTCTATCCCTCTCTCTCCCCCTCCCTCTCTCACTCTCCCGCTCTCTCTTCTCTCTATCGTTCCTGCTCCCAGCTGTTCCTATTCCCCTAATCAATCATTTAGTCTTCCCACACCTGTTCCCGATCCTTTTCCCTGATTAGAGTCCCTATTTCTCTCCTTGTTATTCGTTTCTGCCCTGTCGGTTCCTTGTCTAGAATTCACCGTGCTGTGTTTGTGTATCGCCCTGTCGTGTCGTGTTTTCCTCAGATGCTGCGTGGTGAGCAGGTGTCTGAGTCTGTTTGGTTCAAGTGCCTTCCCGAGGCAACCTGCTGTTCACCTGCTGTTCAAGATCGAGTCTCCAGTTTGTCCTCGTCTTTTCGAGTGAAAGTTGTGTTTTTTGATTGTATTTACTTTACTGGATTAAAGACTCTGTTTTCGCCAAGTCGCTTTTGGGTCCTCTTTCACCTGCATGACAGAAGCAGTGGTGTGAAGTACATAAAGGAAAACTACACACAAAAAGTATATTTTGGTATTTCTTTCATTACCCCATTGTTGACATAGTCCCAAAATGTTTTGCTTGTCAGCAATCAAGTTTTCGAGATATGTAACTTTCAAAATACAGACATTATCCCAGTATGACACATTTTGCATCACATTAAGCTGCAATTTGCGTCATATGATGCGATATGCGTCATACGTGTTATGCAGGTGAATGAGGACCCAAAAGCGACTTAGCGAAAACAGAGTCTTTATTCCAGTAAAACTCAAGACGAAAACAAAACAGGAAAAAACTTAAATCCACTCGTAGTAACGAGGACAGACTGGAGACTCGAGCATTGACTGCAGGTTGCTTCGGGAAGGCACCGACCGTAGCAGACTTAGACACCTGCTCACACGCAGCATCTGAAGGAGACAAGACACGACAGGGCGAGACAAGGACACAGCACAGCGAACATCATACAAGGATCCGACAAGGACAGAAGCGGAAAACAAGGGGAGAAATAGGGACTCTAATCAGAGGACAAAATAGGGGACAGGTGTGAAAAGACTAAATGAGTGAGTTAGGAGAATGAGGAACAGCTGGGAGCAGGAACGGAACGATAGAGAGAGGAGAGAGAGGGAGGGGGAGAGAGAGGGATAGAAAAAGGTAACGAACCTAATAAGACCAGCAGGGGGAAACGAACAGAAGGGAAAGCATAATGACAAGACAATATAAGACAAAACATGACAATACGGGGATGATTTCTGTATTTCAAAAGTTAGGTGCATCCCGTTTCCTTTGGTCATCCTTGAGATGCGACCTGTGACCAATTAAACACACCTGTCTTCCACAGTTGACATTGCATTTCAGAGGAAGAAAGTTGTGTAATTGTTGTAAGAAGGGGAAGCGGTTGAGACTGAAAAATGGCCAGAAACAAAGACTTTCTTCTGAAATGAAGGCTGTTCCATGCGAGAAATTGCCGAGAAACTGAAGATCTCGTACAACGCTGTGTACTACTTCCGTTACAGAAGAGCTCAAACTGGCCCTAACCGGAATACAAAGAGCAGTGGGAGGCCCAGGTGCACAACTAAGCAAGAGGACAGGTACATTAGAGTGTCTAGTTTGAGAAACAGACGCCTCACAAGTCCTCAACTGGCAGCTTCATTAAATCGTTCCCGCAAAACACCAGTCTCGATGCCAACAGTGAAGAGGTGACACCTGTATGCTGGCCCTCTAGGCAGAGTTCCTCTGTCCAGTGTCTGTGGTCTTTTTCCCCATCTTAATCTTTTCTTTTTATTGGCCAGTCTGAGATATGGCTTTTTCTTTGCAACTCTGTCTAGAATGCCAGCATCCCACAAATACTGATGCTCCAGATACTCAACTAGTCTAAATAAGGGAAGTTTTATTGCTTCTTTCATCAGGACAGTTTTCAGCTGTGCTAACATAATTGCAAAAGTGTTTTCTAATGATCAATTAGCCTTTTAAAATGATAAACTTGGATTAGTTAACAACATGCCATTGGAACACAGGAGCGATGGTTGCTGATAATGGGCCTCTGTACGCCTATGTAGATATTCATTTTTTTTAATTTTAAATAGTCAGTTTCCAGCTACAAAAGTCATTTACAACATTAACAATGTCTACATTGTATTTCTGATACATTATATTGGACAAAAAAAATGTTTTTCTTTCAAACACAAGGACATGTAAGTGACCCCAAAGTTTTGAAAGATAGTGTATAAACAGGATTCTATTCAAAACTCAGCCTTCAGAAAGTATTCATACCCCTTGACTTAATCCACATTTTGTTCGGTTACAGCCAGTATTAAAAATGGATTAAATCGTTTTTTTCTCACCCATCTACACACAATACCCCATAATGACAAAGTTAAAACATGTTTTTAGAATCGTTTGCAAATGTATTGAAAATGAATTACAGAAATATCTAATTTACCTAAGTATTCACACCCCTTTGCTATGACACTCCAATTTGAGCTCAGGTGCATCCAATTACCTTTGATCATCCTTGAGATGTCTCTGCAACTTGGAGTCCACCTGTGACCAATTCAATTGTTTGGATATGATTTCAAAAGAAACACACCTGTCTATATAAAAGATCCCACATTTGACAGTGCATTTCAGAAGAAGTAAAGGAAGAAGTTATGTGATCGTTGGAAGAAGGGGAGATGTTTGAGATAGCGGAAGTGTTGTGTGAAACAAAGCGTGTTAAGTACAGTTAGTGATAAAGTGGATAACAGTAAAGTCCAAGAAGGGAACAAAAAGAGCTCAAATTGTTGTGGAAAATGAGTGAAGAACCGTTGGTTGTTTTGAGTATGTTTTTCGGATACGGATGCTCATTTAGGAAACCCTTTTCAAATCGCAAGGATGGTGAAGAAGGCGCTGGTTAAAGTTAATGCAGTCAAAGTAACCAGGAGTGGATTGGTGTTGATATCGTGTCTTTCTAAAAAGCATGACGTGGACTGCTTTGATTCTCAGAGCAGGGAAACCGGTTAACGGTGTTCTCTCTGGAGTCCCATTGGACATTGATGATCAATATCTTAGGCCAAACATTCCAGGATGTAGTTCATGCACGTCGCTTGGCCTGTATCTACACATATGAACACAATATATAAAGTGTTGATCCCATGTTTCAAGAGCTGAAATAAAAGATCCCAGAAATGTTCCATGCACACAAAAGCTTATTTCGCTCAAATTTTGTGCACAAATTTGATTACGTCTGTTAGTGAGCATTTCTCCTTTGCCAAGATAATCCATCCACCTGGCCATGTGACATATCAAGAAGCTGATTAAACAGCGTGATCATTACACAGGTGAACCTTGTGCTGGGGACAATGAAAGGCCACTCTAAAATGTGCAGTTTTGTCCCCCAACACAATGCCACATATATCTAAGTTTTGAGGGAGTGTTAAATTGGCATGCTGACTGCAGGAATGTCCACCAGAACTGTTGCCAGATAATTTAATGTTTATTTCTCTACCATAAGCCGAGGCTTTGAGAATTTGGAGAATTTGGCAGTACGTCCAACACAACCACAGACCACGTGTAACCACACCAGCCCAGGACCTCCACCCAGACAGCTGATGAAACTGTGGGTTTGCACAACTGAAGAATTTCTGCACAAACTGTCAGACACCATCTCAGGGAAACACTTGTGTGCTCTTTACGGCTGAATCCCGGTTTCAACTGTCCTGAGAAGATGGCAGACAGCGTTTATGGCGTTGTGTTTGCGAGCGGGTTGCTGATGTCAACGTTGTGAACAGAGTGTCCCATGGTGGCGGTGGGGTTATGGTATGGGCAGGCATAAGCTACAGACAACGAACACAATTGCATTTTATCAATGGCAATTTGAATGCACAGAGATACCGTGACGAGATCCTGAGGCCCATTGTCGTGCCATTCATCCACCACCATCACCTCATGTTTCAGAATGACAATGCACAGCCCCATGTTGCAAGAATCTGTAGACAATTCCTGGAAGCTGAAAATGTCCCAGTTCTTTCATACTCACCAGACATGTCACCCATTGAGCGCGTTTGGGATGCTCTGGATCGACGTGTACAACAGCGTGTTCCAGTTCCCGCCATTATCCAGCAACTTCACACAGCCATTGAAGAGAAGTGGGACAACATTCCACTGGCCACAATCAACAGCCTGTTCAACTCTATGTAAAGGAGATGTGTCACGCTGCATGAGGCAAATGGTCGTCACACCAGATACTGGCTGGTTTTCTGATCCACATTCCTACTTTTGTTTAAGGCATCTGTGGCCAACAGATGCATATCTGTATTCCCAGTCATGTGAAATCCATAGGTTAGGGCCTAATGAATGTATTTCAATTGACAGATATCCTTATATGATCTGTAACTCAGTGAAATCTTTGAAATTGTTGCATGTTGCATTTATATTTTTGTTCAGTCTAGAATGGGACAAAGGTGCAAAGTTGATCTATATTATTGATGTTTGATTAAGTGTAAAGCTGGGATAGTTAAATAAAGGTTCAATGGGATGAAAGAGGTTGAGGTGTCAAGGAAACAGCAAATATCCTACGTGATGCATTGTTGTTAAGGTCTTGTAAGTAAAGGTCCTATGTGGAGGCGGTGATAGCATTGAAGGGGCAAGAGGCCACAGTGTTGAAGGAGATATGGTGGGGAATACACCACAACCAGTTACAAATGTTAGAAGTCAACCAAGTGATCTGGATACACTTACTGTGAAGGTGGATTTTGTAGACTTTATAGCCACAGTTATTACGTTTTGGGGCATCCAAGACTTCATGGCAGGAGCACTGCAAGGACTACTGACACCAGAAAATGTTTCGCCCTCACAGGATCCTTCTGAGTCTGTGTAGGGACCTGATTAGAATGTTGTTAGAAAAGCAGGCTGATTTAGTTTATTTAAATGTTGTTATTGATAGTTTGTATGGATATACAGTACCAGTCAAAAGTTTTTTTTTCTTTATTTTTACGATTTTCTACATTGTAGAATAATAGTGAAGAAATCAAAACTATGAAATAACACATATGGAATCATGTAGTAACCAAAAATGTGTTGAATGAATCAAAATATATTTTCTGTTTGAGATTCTTCAAAGTAGCCACCCTTTGCCTTGATGACAAATTTGCACACCACTCTTGGCATTCTCTTAACCAGCTTCATGAGGTAGTCACCTGGAATGCATTTCAATTAACAGGTGTGTCTTGTTAAAAGTTCATTTGTGGAATTTCTTTCCTTCTTAATGCTTTTGAGTCAATCAGTTGTGTTGTGACAAGGTTGGGGTGGTATACAGAAGATAGCCATATTTGGCAAAAGTCCATATTATGGCAAAAAACAGCTCAAATAAGCAAATAGAAATGAAAGTCCATCACTACTTTAAGACATGAAGGTCAGTCAATACAGAAAATGTCAAGAACTTGTCAAGAATGTCAAGAGCAGTCGCAAAAACCATCATGTGCTATGATGAAACAGGCTCTCATGAGGACCGCCACCAGAAAGGAAGACCCAGAGTTACCTTTGCTGCAGAGGATAAGTTCATTAGAGTTAACTGCACCTCAGATTGCAGCCCAAATACATGCTTCATACAGTTCAAGTACAGACACATCTCAACTGTTCAGAGGAGACTGCGTGAATCAGGCCTTCATGGTCGAATTGCTACAAAGAAGGATACCAACAATAATAAGATGACTTTCTTGGACCAAGAAACACCAGCAACAGACATTAGACCGGTGGAAATCTGTTCTTTGGTCTGAGGAGTCCAAATTCGAGATTTTGGGTTCCAACCGTCATGTCTCTGTGAGACGTAGAGTAAGTGAACGGATGATCTCTGCATGTGTGGTTCTCACTGTGAAGCATGGAGGAGGAGGTGTGATTGTAGGGGCTGCATTGCTGGTGACACTGTCTGTGATTTATTTAGAATTCAAGACACTTTTAACCAGCAAGGCTGCCAATGCATTCTGTAGCGAAACACCATGCCATCTGGTTTGCACTTAGTTTGACTATCATTTGTTTTTCAACAGGACAATGACCCAAAACACACCTCCAGGCTGTGTAAGGGCTATTTGACCAGGGAGGAGAGTGATGTAGTGCTGGTCTGCATCATATCACCTGACCTCAACCCAATTGAGATGGTTTGGGATGTGTTCGACCACAGAGTAAAGGAAAAGCAGCCAACAAGTGCTCAGCAAATGTGGGAACTCCTTCAAAGCTGTTGTAAAAGCATTCCAGGTGAAGCTGATTGAGAGAATGCCAGGAGTGTGCAAAGCCGTCATCAAGGCAAAGGGTGACCACTTTCAAGAATCAAATCATATTTTGATTTGCTTACTACATGATTCCATATGTGTTATTTCATAGTTTTGATGTCTTCACTATTATTCTACAATGTAGAAAAGGGTATAGAGGGAACAATGACTGGAGCAAAATACAGGCAAATCCTTGATGAGAAACTGCTTCAGAGTGCAAACGACCTCAGACTGGGCTTAAGATTTATGTTCAAGCAGGACAATGACTCCAAGCATACAGTCAAAACAACGCTGGAATGGCTTCAGAACAAGAATGTGAAGGACCTTGATTGGCTCAGCCAAAGCCCAGACTTGGATCCCCATTGAAAATCTGTGGAAAGATGAAGATTGTTGTTCACTGCTGCTCCCCATCAAGTTTACTAGAGCTGGAGGAAAATCTGCAAGGGAGAATCTGAGAAAATCCCCAAATCCAGATGTGAAATGCTGATCCAGACAAACCCAAGCCGACTCAAAGCTGTAACCGCTGCTTCTACAGTGCATTGACTCAGGGGTGTGAATAGTTATGTAAATTAGTTATTTCCTTATTTCATTTTCAATAAATTAGCAAACATTTCTAAAAACATGTTTCGTCTTCGTCAGTATGGGGTATTGTGTGTAGACGGATGAGATTAGTATTTATTTATGCAGGCTGTAACAAAGTGGAATAAGTCAAGGGGTATAGATACTTTCTGAAGGCCCTGTAACTATTGCTGTACACAACTTCTGCTGTACACACATTTTCTATGTCCATACTGTCTATACACACCAGTATATACATTTTTATATATTTCTCATTGATATTTCTTAATTTCTTTATTTTTTTGGGGGGGGGTTGTGTGTGTATTGTTAGGTATTACTGCACTGGTTGAGCTAGAGCTAGAAACATAAGCATTTCCCTGCACCTGCGATAGCATCTGCAAAATATGTGTACTTGACCAACAATATGATTTGATTTAGAGACG